>NW_007578148.1:5890-12094 GCF_000690725.1 Stegastes partitus | reverse complement strand
TAATAAGACCAACAGGAATTTAAAAATTACAATTCTGACCTCAGCTCTGTAGTTAAGCCTCGGTTCATATCAGTATCTTCTTATCTCGCTTTTGGAAATGATTATCTGATTAGTTGTTGGCTTAGCAATCAGTGGCCATTAGTGGTCATTTTTTAAAAAAACTATTAAAACTCTCTGATTCCAGCTTTGTCACTTTGAATATTTTCAGGTTTCTTTCCTCCTCAATGAAAGCAAACTGAAGATCTTTAGCTTGACGTTGGTCTTTGGGAAACATCAACGTTTTTCACCATTTTCTGACATTTTGATTAATGGAGAAAAGAACAAACTGATTAACCAACGTTAAAAATAATCATTCGCTGACGTTCTGCTGATTAGTGGGTTAATGAAATTCTCCATCTTTGGCTTGTGCTCATTTAAAACTGATGTTATTGGCTCAGAATCACACCTTTCTCTCTCTCTGTAAAGTTTCCGTGATGCAGGGTTTTCTTTTCGCAGCAGCGTTATTAACGAGATGAGTGATTTACTGAAATGAAGTTGATTCATGAGCCCAGATTAAAGTTGAGATACGAGCGGAAGTGGCAGGAGAGTGGAGGTCTAGTGGGGCAGGGGGGAGCGCCACATGCCCCTGGAGGTGATTAAGGGACAACAGCTGAACATAATGACGCCTATCTGCTAAAACCATCAGAGCTGAGCGGGTTGTTCACGGAACAACTCGACGGGGACTCGAGTTCTGCTGATTCACGAGTCAGCAGAGCTCGGGACAGTTGCACGGCGGAGGGTTTCTGAGAGCGTTTTAAAGAATATCATTACGGGGATGAAAAACAAACGTGCATTTGAAATCGGAGCCGCCGAAAGAAACCGTGAATCTACGTTCAGCTTATTTAGAAATTGCAGTGCGTGTGCTGGTTTGGCAGAGACATGAAAGGGACGAGTTAGCTGTGTTTGATTGCTCTCCACCTCGTCGTCCTCCACATCAACACTTAGTTATCAAATCTCTCTCTTTATCCTCTGCTCTGTTGTTCTTTCCCTTCTTGCTATCTGTGTTCTGTTTACCAACGTTAAACCCTCCAGAGCTGATGCTTTTGCTGCACCTCTTAAGACCAAACAAGAACAACGAAGGAGTCGCTCGTTAGGTTTAAATAAGTGTAAAAATTTATTAAAGTTTGGCCAGAATTCGGCAGCTTAGCGACAAACCATTTCACAGAAATGACACGGACCAATATGGCCTTCAAATTACAACGTGTAAAAAGAATAAATAAATAGAGCTCAGCAACAACACACGCATCGAGTGAAAACATAAATTAGGATAAATGCTCAGAAATCTGTGATGAGTGAGGAAAACTTCCCAGCAGCTGACGAACAGGAGACGACCTGTCGTGTAAATGCAGCAGAACGGTTTCAGTCAGTGAAACAGGTCTTGAGTAAAGCAGCGACACCAGGCACACCATCCCTTTGACTTTACTGGCAGATGATCTGTGATTTGAAATACAAGCAGTAGAGCAGCCTCTTCCATATACGGTGGGGATTTTTACTCTCTGAGGGAAGGAGTTTTATGAATTCCCCTCAAGTTTGTGAAATGTTTGTGGTGCTTCTTTTTTTGAGTCCAGAAGAGAAACTTGACATCTGTCAAGATCAATGAGTGTCCTTGATTTTGCAGATTGTGTCCAAGTCCTCTGCTCAGCTTATCTCCTTTCACCTGAACTCCTCGTATTGTCCCAGACCTTGTTTGAAGTGCAGCCCGGTCGAGTTGTAAAAGCTCTGCCACAGCCGTGAAGCCAACGTGGAAGTTTGCAGGCCTCAGGTGGACTCGGGTGGACTCAGGTAGACTCAGGTAGCCTCAGGTGGACTCGGGTGGACTCGAGTAGCCTCAGGTGGGCTCTGCGGTGGCTCCCCGCTGCACAGATGTCCCCTCTGGCTATACGATCGAAGGGCTCGTGGTTATGAAACCTTTCTGTGACAAGGTGCGGAGCTGATCGGTGTTGTTTAGGAGGCTCTCGCCCTGTGGCGTAGTCTCGCCCTCCACTTCTCCAGCAGCAGGCGGGTTTTCAGTGCAGCCCTCAGCGCTGCAGGCGACACCCGGTTACTGTTCCTCCTGTAGACGAAGACAGAAAACAGTCAGACACATGAGCCATCCATCTCAGAAGGTTATGTAAGTCAGGTCAAGTTCCTGTCACTTAAACAGCACATTCACAACAGCCGAGAGCTTCACAGTTAATAAAGAACACGACTGGTGAGTGTAGATGTTGGAGTTAGGACCCTGTAGTGCTGTTTATGATGTGAATTTACCATATTAGGGATTTAAACCGCACAGAAGTTGTTTAAAATCTGCAAATACTTATTAAGGCCGACACCTACAGCGTGATGAATCAGGGAGCTTGACCTACTTAATTCAATATACTGCAAAGACCCGACACTGTAAAAAAATGTTGGTTTTTTTTCCCCCGCAGTTTTAACTTTAACTTTTTAAAACAATTTATAGATTTCCCGTTTTGTTAAGTTGCAGATAATATATAGAAAAATCACAAGATTTTAAAAAATTAATTTCCATGTTTCACTGTGAAAAAAAAAGGTCAAAACTGTAAATAATTTTATAAATGGTATTTTTTTTGGCAATGTTTGACTACAAAATGACACTAATGTTCAGCAAAAAAAAATCTGTTTTATAAATATTCTTCATATTAAATAATAATAACTGAAAATGGTGGGAGAAAAAGTTATTTTACTTTTTTTTGTTAAATTGCAGATTATAACTAGTAAAATCACAGAATAAGGTATTACCTTACATGTTGACTGTTACAAAAATAAATAAGTCAAAACCTTTTTCAAATGGAAATCTATTGTTTTACAATGTGTGACTGTTTACCTGTATTTAAATCAGCCTAAATATCAATATTTGACAGATATGTACCATTAATTTCACAATGTTTTACAGTTTTTAAAAATTATTCCTCTTTTGCTGCCTAATTATTAAATTAACTGGACATATTTTTGAACAAACGTTGAAACAAAACACAAAAACATACAGGACAACCCAACAAGTCAGAGTCTTGCCTGGCTCCTCTGTGAGCAAGCTTCTGTTTTGATTAAATTCTCTGTAACTGGGTGGGTTCAGCTGTCAGACCAGGTGTCAGGCTGACTTCTGAGTGGTTTGTGCATCTTTCAGTTTTCTCCAATTATTAATGTGTCAAAGTGCAGACGAGCTGTGGCGCCTGAGACGGTGAGAGGTTTCAGACATGACGGTACATGAAGGCCGAGCGGCTCCATTACGCGCAGTTCTCACAGCGAGGGCGCACTCAGGGTGAATTCCGCACAATCTTAGCGGCTTTGTGGAATTCATAGTGGTGCTCAGTCATCAGCATTCGCAGGGAATTCCTCGCTTGTTGCTTAATCTCCAAATTTCTGCCTCTAAAAACACGTGCTGGCTGTTTTGTTTTGTTCTAATCGCTGGGTTTTACGCAGCCAAGAATTATGCGCCCTGAGATGTTTTGGCCCACTGAGGACCTCGGTGCTGCGCAGGGGGGGGAGGTGTAATTACCATGTCCGTTTATTTAGCAAATACGTTTCCATCCTCCTCCCGTCTTACCTCTTAATCCCGCCCGCTGCCAGCTGCTGTGTGCGCCGCGGCTCGTCGGCGCTGCCCTCCGGGGAGCGGATCACCGGAGTCTCATACCTGGGGGCGACACCAGAGTCATTTCCACGCACGTGTGAAGGCAGAAACCACACACTCGAGGCGACTTGTTTTCCTTTAAAGTCTCATTAAGTTTGTTATTGCTGTAAATCACACACACACACACCTGCGGAGGGTTTCCAGCCCGCAGAAGCTCCCGCATGTGGCGTCGTTTTCCCGCAGACACCGGCACCGCGGAGCCGCGCTGCTGCTGCTGCTGCTGCTGCTGGTTGCCATGGAGTCCGCGAGTGCGCGCCTCGTCCGCGGCGCGTTGCCCAGTCCGTAGGAGACCACGCGCCTGGACAGAGAAATTCAAATTAACGGTCGAACTGTGGAGGCTAGGCTAACATCGGTGCTAAATAAAACATGTCTTACGGCTAACCAACAACAACTAACATATCTGACACCAATACAAGACTGTCCGAGTTGGAAAACAATCATTTATCCATAGTTACACCCCACCAAAAAAATAAATAAAATAAAAAAATTCCTATAAATTCGCTAGCTTCACTGCACTGTTAGCTAGCCCGTCATATGTCTTTACCATCAAGTACAACAGCCACCAGTGTCTTCGTGGTAGTACTCACTCGGGCGTGTTGACCCATATAATGTCCAGGTGGCAGAAGTACACACACTCCTTGTCCAGGAAAGTTGCGCAGGAGCAGCGCTTGTTCCGCACACGGTGCCGCAGGTTACCGGTGGAGGCGGTCGGTGCCGACAGAGCTGCAAATTAAAGCATCGTTATCAAAACATGCCGCTAAAGTGACGCTAATGTCAAGGCAAGTGCGCCACAAGCTGCAAAACTGCACAGCGAAGGGGTGTAATTCAAATTTAAGCTGTTAAATGACATAAAGAATTATTGCTTCTGTAATTCCCCCAAAAAATGACTGTTTGTGCTAAATGGATGGGATCAAGTCCGCAGCTGTTCGGCAGAAGTTACCTGTGCAGAAAATCCAGGAGCACATCACTGATACCACGGAAATTAAACTGTATAAATCCATTATTTTTCTTTTTCTTTTTTCTTTTGCAGGCTCTTGTAAAACAAAACAAGTGTTAATAATCCTTGAGAAGTGAATAAATGAGCAGCTGTCCGTCCTCCGCTCACAGCGTGTCCTCGGAGATCCTCCGGAGCGCCTGCAGGCTGCGGTGTCTGCTGTCAGTGTGGCCCCACATGTGCAGCCCTTTGACTTTATACCACCTCCCCTCCGCCTCCTGCCGCTCCTGCAGCTCCGTCCTCCGGCCTGGACGCGCACAATGATGTTTGTTAGTCTCCGGAGCCCGATAAGGAGCCGAGCAGGCCAAGAGGAGGACTTTGAGAAGCTTGAGTTCCTAGTTGGGGGGTCGAGGGAGACTCCGGCTGACTGAGTGCGACCTGTGACACACTGATGTAGACATGCGCCTGTTGGACAGCAGGGGGCAGTACAGGGACGGCGTTAAACAGGGGGCACTGCACACAGAGACGCTACAGGGGTATTAACGTTCACTGCATTCATTAAAAAAATAAGTATATTTAAGCATATAAGGAATGTTCAAACCTGTGCATTATCAATGTTTTCTTTTCATAAAAGAACTCAGTGCAGTATTGATATATATCGCTCTCTCATATATATATATATATAATAACTTAGTGCCATATAAATATTTTATACATTCAAGATACTCAGTGCAGTATAGATATTTTCTATATATAGAAGAACCTTGTGCAATATATTTTCTTTCTCTATAGAACTCTACAATATAAATATTTTCTCTATAAAAGGACCAAGTGCAGGATTTAATATGTGACGTATGGAGGAATTCGATGTCATATTTACATTTCTCCACACATTTATTTATCCAAGCTCAGAAGCCTATTTTGCTTCAGCGCTGTGACAATCAACTGTCTCATCAGTTTGTTTAGAAATTAATAACCAACTATATTTTACTATTTTGATTAATCAGTTTGCCTATTTTTTTTTAAGCAAAAAGCAAACATAAAGCCCAGCTTCTTAACCCTGTGAACCCCACACAGTTTCTCAGTGGTTTGGTTTTTGTTGTTGTTCTTGTTGCTCCTGTCATATTTGACTCACTGTGGTTTCATTTTTTAATTTATATTACTATAAATTATGTAGAAAAAAAAGACAATTCTTAAATACATGATTTATTATACAAAAATTACAAAGAACTTTCCTACATTACTGTTGGTCTCAGCTGAGTAACTGATGGCTTCACAGAGTTTTTTGTTCTTTACATGATCTGGTTTATTTTTTGGCAAATTTTCTAACTGAGGTATGTAGAATAAAGTGACTTAAAGGAAATATCACGATTTTAAGCTCAGATTTGTATAGTTTTGCCGACAGTGCAGCACAGAGAGGTTTGGAGGTTCAGAGGGTCAAATGTGAATAATGTCTGGTTTCTTTCCTCCTCTGTGACCGTAAACTGGATATCTTTGGGTTGTGGACAAAACAAAACATTTGACCAAACAACTAACTGATCAGAGTCAAGATCACAGTCAAGAGATTAATTAGCAACAAAATTAATCATCAGTTGCAGCCCTG
>NW_007578148.1:0-2765 GCF_000690725.1 Stegastes partitus | reverse complement strand
AAAAAGACAGCAACAACAGTGACTCAGACGTTGTAAGCATGCGTCAGTGTTAGTGTAATTACTCTCACTGCCTGAAATTGGAGACAAAAAAATTCCACATTGCAGGTTTAAACTGCCTTACTCAAGTATTGTGAACTGTTAAAAATATCACACACACAACACTCAAACCACAAAATGGCAGCTTGGTATCGTTTCTTTTTTTCTTTTTTTTTAGACATACAAGCCTTTAATGACATTCATACTTTGTGTATTTCAAAGGCATTTTTGTTATCTGTGTCAAAAATCGCAGCAGGAGTCAACAGATCAAGTTCCTCTGCTAATAGAAAGAAAGCGATCAGTTATTTCAGCAGTGTGAGAAACCTACCTGCAAGCTTCCTGGGCGTCACCGGGCCTCCACCGGGCTCATCAGAAACAGGCGAGCAAAACCTTCAGCATCTTGAACTGCTACACAGACCAGATGTTTGTGTGTCTGGTGGTGGTTTTGTGTGCGTTGTGGTCTCCATTCTTTGGAATTTACACGTGTTTGTTGGCTGTGAGCAAGTCTCGTTCGATGCTGCTCTGTTTTGGCTTTGAACGGGATGTTGTGAAGATGTGGTGATGCGATCTGTTGTGTGTTCTCCTGTGGGTCAGTCGTACTCATTCATTGTGTGTTCTTTGTGTTTTGGAGACTTTGGAGGAAGGGATGGTGATGGGTTTCTTCAGTTGTGTAATCCAGTAAAGTAGTTTACTGTGGCCGATTATTCGGTTTTGCATACTCCATCTTCGCATACAAATTTGTTGTGTAAAATTTTAGTAAATTAAAAAAAAAGACGGAAAGAAGAAAAAAAGAAAGAAAGGCCTGTTGCTATTTTTTAAGTCTTGGTTTAATTGACCCAAACTGAAACTGAAATGGGGCTGCAAGGTGGCGCAGTTGGTAGCACTGTTGCCTCGCAGCAAGAAGGTCACCGGTTCGCGTCCTGGTGGAGGCACTGGAATCTTTCTGCATGGAGTTTGCATGTTCTCCCCGTGTAGAAAAAACACATTTTGTATTTGGTCCTGATAAAAAAAAAAAGTCATACTATAGCATGTCGTTTTTGTCAAAAAANGTAGAGATGATGGATGGACGGGATAATACAGAGACTGGACTGAAACCCAGAAACATGCTCTAACTCTGTAACGAACATTCACCTTATTGGACCTGAGCAGCACAATGAAGAACAGTTGAGTAACATGCTTTAGTAAATATTTACTAAATCACAATAAAACTATTGTGCAATGTAAAGTACAGTGTGACTCCACACAGTCCCAACTTCTAATTAGATATTTCAGCCTTTTTCTAAAGCAACAATCTTGTCACTTATTGGAATCTGAACTCTGGGTAGTTTGTCCTCTCTGCTGCAGACAAAGACGTTTACTGGCAGGAGGGAGTTTGGCCTCATGCTTGATCTGGACTTGAGAACTGAGCTGGAACAAAATGAATTTAATGCAGCTCTTACCTTGTCTCTGTAAAGTACTGCAGGGCTGGAACTTAGAATACTCAGCATTACATAACCAGTGCAAACATCTTTATCTGGTGTTCTTTTGGTCAAGATTCTTCGTTAAGATTAAACATGTCAGCTGTTCAACACGAGTCAGAGCAGGTGTCTTTTTACTAGATCATCACTTCTGCTTCAAATCCAGATGAAGTCAGTGTGTGTAGCCTGAGAGGTAATCTGTGTTAAATATAAAGTCCTGTTGGCCCTGTACCTCGGGCTCCACACAGTTAGTTGATGAATGAAGTGATGCTGATGACTGAAGGTACCAGCAGGCTCCACAGTGCCTGTTAATCTAATGGTTTCTCTCCACCACCACCAGCAGTAATAAGCTGTGGAAACCGAGCAGTACTTCATTTCCCTAAATCACATTTTCAGACACACTGTGCTGTAGGCAGCGGTGGAAAATCGACCTTGTTTGTGTGTGTGTGTGTTTGTGTGTGTGTTGGTGTGCACACGTGTGCGTGCGTGCTCAAAGTGGAAAAGTCTTTGGTGAAGTATCCTGACATGCTGCAGCTCTGAGGCCCTAATCAGAGGCTGGCGTTGAGAGTTTCCACTGGCCAGGAAAACAGCCTGTCCAGGAAAGAAACAACCACGCAGAGCAGCATCAGGAGCACATTTGTAATGTTTAGGTTGAAAATTTGGCACTCAGGTTTAGCTAATGAGAGCATGCAGCTGCTGTGCTGTTGTGCTATTGTTGTGTTGTGTAATGTATGAGAAAAGCCTTCTTTTGTTCTGACGAGATTGAGTTCACTGGATCAGAATGCATTTGTCCTGCCTCCACTGGCAGGTACTGACCTGTAGGGGTCTCTGTTTGCTTTGCTATAGCTTCAGCCACAGGTTTAGTGAGGCCTGAGGGAGGAGGAGGAGGAGGAGGAGGAGGAGGAGGAGGAGGATGGGTCTGTAGATGGATGAGTCACCTTCTGAATGGGCTGGAACAAGGAGGTTATGATTGTGAAGCCTCTTAAGACGAGAGGGAAGTTTCCCTCATCGACACCATATTGCTGTGTTTGGTCCAGATCCTCTGAGGGCTCTTTACCACGACTCTTCTTCTGGTGTAAAACAAAATGAAGTTAATTTTTAAATCAAGTGCCACTCATTTAATTGCAAATGGCAATATTTAAGGAACTTTTATCATCGGAGGATTGGATCTGATTCGTTATAGCAGCTGGGATGTTGAAGGACAGGGATTTATTTTGTTGTGTACAGCTAGAGATGCTTGTGTTCTGTTTTCACCATTAACACAAACCAGTG
>NW_007578147.1:491568-494495 GCF_000690725.1 Stegastes partitus | reverse complement strand
TTTGGATCCTTCCTTTTCCTTCTCCACACTTTTCTCGTGGTTAATAAAGTTTTTCCATGATGTTTCATGTATTCCCATTTTCCCCTAAAGGCATAAAGGCATGGTACCATATTGAGGGCAAAGCAGATTGTGCCAAAGTGCGTTGGAATGTGCAAACAAGGCATTACGAAATTTCCCAGAAAAGCCTTTTTGTACCAGGATTTTGACAGATGGACTTCAGTAAAATCAAAGTAGAAAATTTATCATCCATTGGATAATTAGTGCATCAATAATCTCAGTTGGACAAGGAAGGCTGATTCCAATTGGTGGAAAGAGCCAGAATGGGAGGACATTGGAAGAGGAGCGATACACTGACAGCAGCATAGAAACTTATGTGTGGATGAAAACTTCAGTTACGTATCTCTGCAGGCACGACTAACTCAGATCTTTTTTGACTCTTCTGTGAGTTTTCTGAGCTTCACCTTCCAGCTTCATCTCCGTCTTCGTCCATCGTTTGAAGGAATATCGAGGCATCATGAGGACCACTTACATCCTTCTGTTCTGCATCCTGGGAGCTGCAATGTTGTCTACAGTTACCTGCCATCGTAACGCTACCTTAGGTAGGTCATTTCAACCGACGTCTTACTTTTCCAGACACTCTGATGATACACAACTCAGTTCTCTTTTCTTCAGTTCCAGGCAACTGCTGCTTCACATGCTACCCATCAAGACTGAACAAAAACCTCATCAACTCATATTACATGACTGATCACTGGTGCATCAAGCCTGCAGTCATGTAAGTGCTGCAAACTGGATTTACTTCATTCTCACTATGTTAAACACAATCATGTAAATAAGTGTATGACTCAGTATCACTATGAAACTTCAAGAGTGAAATGGTTTCTTGCTGTTTTGTGTCTCATTTTTACTCCAGTTATCAGTAAAGCGTTTCCTCGTGTATGTTTTTCCTCCATGGCTGTTCTTATTTTGGATAAAAAGTCAGAAAAGAGTGTCAGTCATGATACTGACGTTAACCTTTCTCACTTTTTTTTATTTCAGTTTTGTTACAACAAAATCTCGTCACATCTGCGTGGATCCCAGTCTCTCCTGGGTCACGGACATCATGGCTGATCTCGATGTGAGCTCCCTTTAAACCAGCTGCCTGTTGGTCCGTCCAGCTTCTGCCGCGATAAAATTCATGTAACCATGTGTTCTAAAATGCTGGTAATATGGAAATTTCTTGTAAGAAATCAAAAAATGTTGCTTTCAAATGGCTTCATCTGGAGGCTGAGTAGAGCCACTGATCAACCACATCATGCTTGTGTAACGACTCTTTGATGCTTTGTATCACCTGCATTAACCTGCAGTATAAACCTCCTACAAACACCGTCT
Source organism: Stegastes partitus (assembly GCF_000690725.1). Taxonomy (NCBI): domain Eukaryota; kingdom Metazoa; phylum Chordata; class Actinopteri; family Pomacentridae; genus Stegastes; species Stegastes partitus. Next base: position 493,124 of record NW_007578147.1, on the reverse strand, counting down.
GTGTTGTGTCCTTCCTTTCCTTCTCCACGCCCTTCTTTTCACCATCATTCTAACATAAACTCAATCTTTTCAAACAATCTTGTTCTAGATATCGACGAAACATTTGTGCTCAGTCAAATTCATCATTTCTTGATAGCTGTTGAACACAACACCAGAGAAGTAGGTCGACTCCTNCACTGTGTCCAATCCCAGCCATAAGTCAGCCTTTTGAACATCTAATTGTTGATTGTGTGGGTCCATTACCTCCATCTAAGTCTGGTGCTACTTACTTGCTCACAGTGATGTGCCAGTGTACAAGGTACCCAGCTGCATATCCATTGCGTAATATTACAGCTCGGTCTGTAGTGCGAGCACTGACAGTTTTTTTTTTTTCTCCATTTTTGGTGTTCCCATGGTCATTCAGTCTGACAGGGGGTCAAATTTTTCCTCTCATTTGTTTGCACAGGTTTTAGAACTGCGCATTGACCACAATCAGGCATCTGTCTATCATGCCCAGAGCCAAGGTGCCTTGGAGCGTTTTCATCAAACTCTTAAGTCCATGTTACGTGCTTACTGTACCCAGATGAACAGAGACTGGGAAGAGCCTCTGTCTTCTCTCACTCTTGTCTTGCAGGTTTCTGGCTGGGCGGAGCCTCCAATCTGCTAACCTGGTGCACCTGGCCAATCTCACTGAGTATATAAGCCGGCCTGCTGTGCCAGATCGCTCTCTCTTCTCTCCCATACCCAGCCAGCCATGCTCCTGTGTTTGTCTCTTTTTGTTTGTTTCATGCTGACAACATGCACCACACATCAATCACTGCACTCATACACCCTCGCACACCACTGACGCTCACAATCACACCTCACGATTCTACTTTGATCAATAAATAGCCTTATGTTACAGTTGAACCCACCTGTGTGTCTCCTCCTTTGTTGCGGCCTAAGAGCCAGTCGTAACAAATTGGGAATTTCTTTATTTTTAGTTGTTTGTGGCTGAGGAGACTGTTCGGCTGTCCTTTGTTGGTTTGGATCGCAGCAGCATGACGAGGTAAGTGTTGAGCCATGTGTGCATGCTATTGTACAGGGGGTTCCCTTGCTAGGTTTAGCAGTGTTTCCCCTTTGGGTTTCGCTGGGGGGGGTGACTTGTAGTGTTGAGGTACGGTGGTTGGAGCATCCTTTTTTTCCCCCCCTCCCTAAAAGATAGGGAACCTTCCTTTGGTGTGGCTGTTTAGGCCTTGGTGCACGCTGTTAAGCCTCAACACTTCATCTTGTTGTCTTGTGTGTTGATGTTAAGTTGAGGCATGGATGACTTTGTAAAAGCGTTTGTGGAGGCACCGTGTGAGAATATTATAGATGGGTGTACAAAGGATCAACTAATAAAAATTGCTGATTACTACAAGGTTGATGTTGGCAATAAGAAAACTTTTAAGACTATAAGGGCAAGCTTAAAATTTCATTTATTGAAAATGAATGTGTTGGACACAGAAAAAGTTGTTCCTGTCTCTGAGGGTGTTGAGGACTTTTCTCCACCATCAATGACTCCTGATGTAGGTTTAACTTTTGAGCAACAAAAAGAA
>NW_007578147.1:490149-491528 GCF_000690725.1 Stegastes partitus | reverse complement strand
CTACTGTGGCAATATAACCCAAAATGTTATGTCCACACATGTGGGTGCCAGGTCTTAAGAGCTTAAAGTGACAGTAGAAGTTAAATTGTCTCTCCTTTACTGCTGTGAACTGGGTTGTGATCAGGTGAGTCGGTGTGAGTGCTTTGCCATAAGAAGCTCTCAGGTTTCATAGTATATTTTGGGTTCTGTGGTGTTTGATTATGGTTGTTGGTGACATTCTCCGGTGGTTGCCGGAGTGTGTTTTTCCATGTTTTCCAGGCTGGGCGGGGCCGAGTGGAGGAGTACGCGTCGGCACCTTCGCAGCTGCAGCTCATCACCATCGTGAAGCGCTGGATAAAGCCACCGGTCTTTCTGGGCTTCAATGTGAGACGATTGCCTTCATTGCAGCGGTATTGTTGGTCGCCAGCTTAGCACTCGTGCTACATGCAAATTCTTTTCGAGCTCTCGAGTAATTGTTGTATTTTTTTCCTGCTCTCCAGTGTCTCCTCCACCAGCCCCAGCTTCCAGCCTCTCCAGCCCAACACGTCTGCCCTGGTTCACCACCCACGGATCCACAAGCCTGGAGATTCTTCACACGAGCACCGGGGTTGGGAGACCACCACCAGCGCACTCGGACGGGAGGATTACCACACGTGCACCACTACGGGAAGGACGTCGCATGAGAACACGCACGGGAGATCACTACACGGATAACTTCACGGAGAAGACACCCCCACACCCCGGCACCTGCACACCAGCCCCGGTTCCCCACACTCCCTGGTTCCCTTCAATAAAACTTGTTAAAATTCTTATCCTGTCCCTCTTTCGTTCCAGGTCCAGCTCTTCTTCACCTCGTGGCCACCGGCCATAACATGTTCATCTGTATCCATCTGCAATGTTATTTCAATCTTGTCGTGTTTGACAGAATCGGAGCAGAAAGCCCAGCTATGTACACTTCAGGATTCTACTTCTATCAGCGGTCACATCATCAAACACCACAACCAGGTTCCACTTGCAGCCATACGAGCCCAAACCATAATATTGCCGCCTCCATGCTTGACAGATGTGTTGGTCTACTTTGGATCCTTTTCCTTCTCCACACTTTTCTCGTGGTTAACGTTTTTCCATGATGTTTCATGTATTCCTATTTTCCCCTAAAGGCATAAAGGCATGGTATCATATTGAGGGCAAAGTAGATTGTGCCAAAGTGCGTTGGAATGTACAAACAAGGCATTACGAAATTTCCCAGAAAAGCCTTTTTGTACCAGGATTTTGACAGATGGACTTTAGTAAAACCAAAGTAGAAAATTTATCGTCCATTGGATAATTAGAGCATCAATAATCTCAGTTGGACAAGGAAGGCTGATTCCAATTGGTGGAAAGAGCCAGAGTGGGAGGAC
>NW_007578147.1:488691-489966 GCF_000690725.1 Stegastes partitus | reverse complement strand
TGATAGTTTAAGGTAATTTCTTATTGCATGGCAGAGGAGGTTTTTGCTCAAGATTTCACTCTAGATGGCCTCATTCATTGCTACCCCGATGCGATGCAGTTGTCCTGTGCCCTTGGCAGAGAAACGGCCCCAAAACATAATGGTTCCACCTCCGTGCTTGACTGTGGGGATGGTGTTCTTGGGGTCATATTCAGCATTCATTTCTCTCCAAACACGTTGAGTCGACTTGATGCCAAAGAGTCAGTTTTTGCACTACGAGAGATCTTGCGTGAAGCTCCAGAGTGAGGGCGACTGATTGTTTTTGTGTCTTTCTTCTATTTGTGAACGATTGCACAGACATTTGCGACCTTCTCAGCAAGTTGCTTGCCGATGGTCTTGTAGCCTTCTCCAGCCTTGTGAAGCTCTACCATCTTGTCTCTAATAGCTCTTTGGTCTCGCCTATGCTCCATTTTAGTTGTGGTGGTTTACAAAGGCACAATGCCCAAAACTGTCACTGTCCAAATACAAGTACAAGGACCTGACTGTATGTCTACTGGATTGTATGAGATGACACAAGTGTTGCTAATAAAGAACTTGGTGAGTGTAATGTATGATATGTACTTTTGTCGTTATGCAGCCTGACTAATGGCTACAGTTGCATCAGTCCATGAATCGAAGAGTCTTTGTCACTGTTTCAGTTTTGAAGTCGTATCTGCACATCCGCCTTAAAAATCTGACTGGTGACACTTTTTTGTCTTCATGACTTTCTGTAGGATTAATACAAGCAGCTCTAGCAGCCGTTACTAAGGTTGACACGACTCATAGTCGTCCTTCAATCTTAGTAGGTACAGTAGCTCCAGTATAACTCTATGGGGAAGTAGTAACATTATATGTAGATTGCTCTTGGTTGTAAATAAAGTGTTGTAATGTTCTGCACATTTTGTACAAGTTCTTTCAACAGGAGTTTCGAGGAGACTTTTCATTTCAGATGGAATTTAAATGTTGAAATTAAACTAAACCTGTGTGCGTGCAGACTGTGTTCTGTTCATAGGAAAGTAAATCACACGTTGTGCAGATAATGTCCTGTTAGTTTTGTGGTAAACTGCGCAACACGGATGAGACTATTTTAGTATCTATATGATGGGCTGGTTCACTCTGTGGTGTGTATGTGTCCCACACAGTGTGTCAGTCTTTATTCCTGACAGTGAAGGTGCAGAAACATGCACTGGATCGTCCACGTCTCTGTGGTTCTTCTCAACATTCTATGGGTCGCCTTCTTTTTACAACCAGATCCAT
>NW_007578147.1:480739-483588 GCF_000690725.1 Stegastes partitus | reverse complement strand
ACGCGAAGGAGCAGCGGCTCTACTCCGAGCTCCCTCCGGATGTCTGAGCTCCTCACCCTATCTCTAAGGCTGAGCCCAGCCACCCTGCGGAGGAAACTCATTTCGGCCGCTTGTATCCGAGATCTCGTTCTTTCGGTCACGACCCAAAGCTCGTGACCATAGGTGAGGGTTGGGACGTAGATGAACTGGTAAATCGAGAGCTTCGCCTTGCGGCTCAGCTCTCTCTTCACCACGACGGTCCGGTACTGCGCCCGCATTACTGCGGACGCCGCACCGAGTCGCCTGTCCATCTCACGCTCCATTTTCCCATCACTCGTGAACAAGATCCCGAGATACTTAAACTCCCTCGCTTGAGGAAGCAACCCCCCCCCCATCCGGAGGTGGCATCCACCAGTTTCCGGCAGAGAACCATGGCCTCGGACTTGGAGGTGCTGATGCGCATCCCTGCCGCTTCGCATTCGGCTGCAAACCACTCCAGTGAGTGCTGGAGGTCACGGTCTGATGGAGCCAACAGTACCACGTCATCTGAATAGAATAGAATAGAATAGAATAGAATAGAATAGAATAGAATAGAATGCCTTTATTGTCACTATACACATGCACAATGAGATTAAGAGCAGCTCCTTCAGTGCAACATAGAATAAAGAGCAAAAAATAAAATAGAAGAGATTTCAATATAAAATCTGCAAAAAGCAGAGACGAGATCCTGAGGTCCCCAAACCGGACACTGTCCTCTCCCTGACTGCGTCTTGAGATCCTGTCCATGAAAACCACAAACAGGATCGGTGACAAGGGGCAGCCCTGGCGGAGTCCAACACCCACTGGGAACGTGTCCGACTTATTGCTGTGAATGTGGACACAGCTTGCACTTTGGCTGTACAGGGACCGTATGGCTGGTAGCAGCAAGCCCAGTACCCCATACTCCCTCAGTACCCCCCACAGAGTTCCTCGGGGGACAAGGTCATAGGCCTTCTCCAGATCCTCAAAGCACATGTGGACTGGCAGGTCGAACTCCCATGCCCCCCTCAGCAGCTCCGCAAGGGTAAAGAGCTGACTTTTTGTAGTATTTATTTCAAATGCTTCTTCCGACACTCTGATGGTACATCTGTCATTGTTCTTTCTTTAGATGTATCTCTCACCTGCTGCACCATGTACAACCCAAGAAGACTGAACAAAAATCTCATCAGCTCATATTTCAAGCAAGATCCCAGGTGCCCCAAGCCTGCAGTCATGTAAGCGCTGCAATTATTACTCAGCATAGCTATGAAGTTTAAAGTAATTACTTGTTGTTATTTTGTGTCTCATTTTCACTCCAGTTATCAGTAAAGCGTTTCCTCGTGTATGTTTTTGCTCCGTAGCTGTTCTTATTTTGGATGAAAAGTCAGAGAACAGTGTCAGTAGTGATAATGACGTTAACCTTTCTCACTGTTTTCTTTCAGTTTGAGAACAAAAAAGTCTTGTCACATCTGCGTGGATCCCAGTCTCCGTTGGGTCGAGGACATCATGAAATATCTTGACAACAAGCGCTCCACTTAAACCAGCTGCCTGTTGGTCNTGGATGGTAAGCTTCAGTCTCACCTTCATTCAAATGTGTCAGTTCAAGTCAGAAACAAGGATCTGCAGCAGAATGCTTGATAAATGCAAAAACTTTGACGTGTGAAGCAGCAAATGTGGAATTGGAGATCTTTTTCTTGGCATGACAAACACATTGAAACTGGAAAATAAGAAGAAAGGAAAATGTTGAATTAATAGATTGTATTTTTAGTTACATGAACCCCATTTAATGAAAGAAGCAAGTATTAATCATGGTACGATCACATTATTATAACAAATGATTTTGTGGCTGATTTGTAAAGATCTGCTTCTTCACATTTTCTGTCATGTTCAGCTTCGTACGTTCTGCTTTCTAATGTCGATATTTTTCTCCAAAGCACACACAGAACCAAACGATCGGTCAGATATCAGGCTCAGCACTCCGGCAGCAGCAAGTGAACCTCCAACAACGTAAGTTTATTTTCAAACATTTTGAAATCATCAGGCTCATTTTGCTCAACCGTCTCTGATTTACTTGAAATTTCTTCCTTTATTTAATCATAAACTATTGATATTTTATACGCTATCTGTGAAATGTAAGCCTAATACAGTATTTGCTTTCTAAGAAGATTTAAATAACTGTCGACTCACTTCCAACATGTTTTTCTGTGTAATGAAATTTGAGGATACATTTGGATGACAGTATCTCATTAACTATTATAGATTAAAGCTTGAAATTAAATCCGATTCTTCTCCTCATGCCAGTGATTAAGAATCTTTAATATTGGACAAGTTGATCAAATAGTCTGAAGCCGTCATGAAAAGTCCCATCTTCAAGCACAGATTACCAAAAGAACCATAACAAAACATGGAGAATACTTTAAACATGAAATACTTGATCACAAAAATAAAATACAAAATGTATCACTGAACTTTTATCACCAATTGAGCAGATATGACAAGTTGTACAGCAAAAACAAAAGTACTGCTAGATTCCAAGAAGAACAACATTCTGGAGGCATCGTTTTGTTTTTTTTAAATTTTGTCTCTGGCAGTATTTGATCTATCAAGCTCATCTAAAACTAATAATCTACTCTTTTAAATAGAAAGAAATTCAGACAAGCTATAATCAGCAATAGAGGAGAAAGTTTGGGTTCCAGATGGTGAAGCAGAAATTGATGTAAAAATGTAATGATTAGAGATGGAACGACCCTAAAGTAAAAAGTTGTGATACGTCTTCTACCACTGAGTCCTCCATTCAGAGTTATTCAGGAATTACTCAGTAACAAATCATTTCTGATTGGTTCCTCACTAAC
>NW_007578147.1:471979-476709 GCF_000690725.1 Stegastes partitus | reverse complement strand
TCATGAAATATCTTGACAACAAGCGCTCCACTTAAACCAGCTGCCTGTTGGTCCGTCCAGCTTCTGCTGCTTTATTAAATCACATCCTATGAAATGCATGTAACCGTGTGCTCATAACTTTGGTCTTAATGTGCGAACCTGTTATAAGGAATCCAAGATTCCATGTGGAGGCTGAATTGAGCCACTGATCAACCACATCCTGTTTGTGTATTATCTCTGATGCTTTGTATCAGCCACATCAACCTGCAGTATAAACTTCATACAAACACAGTCAGTGGTGTGAAAACTTTGCCTCATTTCTTATGAACTCCTCCTGAGCTGTCAAGTCTTTGGTTTGTGCGAACCTTGATCTGTTTTCCTTAGAAATGGTGTAAAATAATCCTCAATTTGAATGTTTTTCTAATAATTTCCAACACATTTATAAAGTGCATTTCCAGAAAAATATAGTATTTTGTATTTAGAGGAAGAAAATGGAAATTTCCTCAAAAGAGAATTGAAACACAATTTCAATTTTCTGCCAGTCACCACTGAGTGACTTGGATGCACCATAGACTGTATAAGAAGGATGAAGGTAGCGACCTCCACATCAGCTGTTGGTTTCTGGACTGAGAAGGTGAAGCTCTCAGGTCGTTCTTGTACCTTTCTGTTTTACTGTTGGAATACATGACATGTTCAAAGTGTTGCTAGTACAGAGCTTTGTGATTGTAGTATATGATACGTCCTTTTGTTCTTATACAGCCTGATTTATGACATCATTAACATAACGTTTTAGGACTGCTTATGTGTAAGTATTTTCTACAGTGAATGAGGAGAGCGATCTCACACAGTATAAAAAGTTGAGCTCAGTCACTAAACTGAGAAGTTGCAGCTGCCCAACTACGTGCATTTAAAAGGTTTTTGTCACTGTTTCAGCTGTGAAGTCGTATCTGCACCTCAACTTTAAAAGTCTGCCTTTATTTGTTTGTTCTTTGACGAGTAAAATAGAGTGAACATCAATCCATTTTCTATACATCGCTTAATCCTCAGTAGGGTCGCGGGATAAAGTGAACAATAAAACAAAATAAAATAAAATAACAGAAACAACACTAAAATAAAAGAAACTAAATAAAATAATCCAAAACAGAAAAATGAACACTCAATAAAAATAAAATAAAACAAACAACAAAACAAAAGAACAAATACCATAAAGTAACCAAATAAAATAATATAAACAAATAAAATAAATAAGTGAAATGAAATAAATAAATAACAACATAAACAATGCTTTGTTAAAATAAAAACAAACAAAATCTAAATTTCATCGCGCCAAGTCTGCAGTCATGTAAGTGCTGCAAACTGGATTTACTTTGTTCTCACTATGTTAAACACAATCATCCAAATAAGTGTATTACTCAGTATCACTATGAAATTTCAAGAATGAAATGGCTTCTTGCTGTTTTGTGTCTCATTTTTACTCGAGTTATCATTAAAGCGTTTCCTCGTGTATGTTTTTGCTCCGTAGCTGTTCTTATTTTGGATTAAAAGTCCAAGAAGAGTGTCGATCATGATACTGACGTTAACTTTTCTCACTTCTTTGTTTCAGTTTTATTACAAAAAAATCGTCTCGTCGCATCTGTGTGGATCCCAGTCTCTCCTGGGTCAAGGACATCATGACAGATCTCAATGAGCGCTCCTTCTAAACCAGCTGCCTGTTGGTCCGTCCAGCTTCTGCTGCTTCATCAAATCACATCCTATGAAATGCATGTAACCGTGTGCTCATGATTTTCCTAATAATGTGCAAATCTTCTACAAGTAACTAAAAAGTTTGCTTTCTAGTGGCTTCATCTGGAGGCTGAGTAGAGCCACTGATCAACCACATCATGCTTGTGTAACAACTCTTTGATACTTTGTATCACCTGCATTAACCTGCAGTATAAACCTCCTACAAACACCGTCTGTGTTGTGTCCTTCCTTTCCTTCTCCACGCCCTTCTCTTCACCATCTTTCTAACATAAGCTCAGTCTTTTCAAAGAATCTTGTTCCAGACGTAGAGGGAACATTTGTGCTCAGGCAAACTCACCATTTCCTGATGGCTGTTGAACACAACACCAGAGAAGTAGGTCGACTCCTCCCATGGCCCTGTGTTTCTTCTATTTGTGAACGATTGTACAGACATTTGCGACCTTCTCAGGAAGTTGCTTGCCGATGGTCTCGTAGCCCTTTCCAGCCTTGTGAAGCTCTACCATCTTGTCTCTAATAGCTCTTTGGTCTTGTCTATGCCCAATTTTAGTAAAACCCCGTGAGTTAACACCTACACCTCAACAATGTTTTTATTGCTTCATTTCAGATCTATTGTGGTGGTTTACAAAGGCACAATGCCCAAAATTGTCACTGTCCTAATATACGTACAAGGACCTGACTGTATGTCTAGTGGGTTGCATGAGATGACAGAAGTGTTGCTAATGAAGAACTTGGTGAGTGTAATGTATGACATGTACTTTTGTCGTTATGCAGCCTGACTAATGGCTACTGGTGACACTTTTTTCCTTCATGACTTTCTGTAGGATTAATACAAGCAGCTCTAGCAGCCGTTACTAAGGTTGACACTACTCATAGTCATCCTTCAATCTCAGTAGGTGCAAGTTATTAGCAACTGTATTAGCTCCAGAGAGACCCATAGAGTTTTAAGGTTCACACCCAAATACAACTCTATGGGGAAGTAGTAGCGCTACATGTAGATTGCTCTTGGTTGTAAATAAAGTGTAGTAATGTTCTGTGCATTTTGTACAAGTTGTTTTAACAGGAGTTCGAGAAGACTTTTTATTTCAAATGGAACTTAAATGTTGAAATTTAACTCCACCTGTGTGCGTGCAGACTGTGTTCTGTTCATAGGAAAGTAAATCACATGTTGTGCAGATAATGTCCTGTTGGTTTTGTGGTGAACTGCTCAACACGAATGAGACTATTTTAGTATCTATATGATGGGCTGGTTCACTCTGTGGTGTGTATGTGTCCCACACAGTGTGTCAGTCTTTATTCCTGACAGTGAAGGTGCAGAAACATGCACTGGATCGTCCACGTCTCTGTGGTTCTTCTCAACATTCTATGGGTCGCCTTCTTTTTACAACCAGATCCATTCACAGGTAAGAGCACCTGAAGGAACACAACGTTTGTGCGGGTGTTATACAACAGATTCATCATGCTGAGACGGCGGCTTTGCATTTACAGTGTTTGTACAGAGAAGAAGCAGCAGCAGCTACGATGAGGAGACGCTGTTTGGAGAGTTTTGCATTCAGCCTCCATCTGATATGATGTCAGCTCCGGGTCCAGTCAGCGTCTCTGCTGGTAAAACCAAAAACACGATGTTGGATGGTAAGCTTCAGTCTCACCTTCATTCAAATGTGTCAGTTCAAGTCAGAAACAAGGATCTGCAGAAGAATGCTTGATTAATGCAAAAACTTTGACAAATGTGGAATTGGAGATCTTTTTCTTGGCATGACAAACACATTGAAACTGCAAAATAAGAAGAAAGCAAAATGTTAAATTAATAGATTGTATTTTCAGTTACATGAACCCCATTTAATGAGAAAAGAAAGTCTTTGTTCTCTCATGTGTTCTTTTGATTGGATGTGAAGCTCGGCCAGAAGTTCACGCTGGAACAAAGACTGAGCAACATTTAATCGCCTCTAGTCACCGTTAGTGACGAATCACATCTAAAATGGAAATGATGACGATCAGAGAGCTTTCCAACAGAGAAATGAGATTCATTTTGCAAATTTAATGTGATCCAATATGCAATGTAAAGGCTCAGACTCTGTGATATTATATGTTGTACAAACGTGTTTAATGAATTTTAACTTTAAGGTTCAGACTTCACAAGTTAAATATTCAAGCTAAGAACCTACAATATCAATAATTATTCAAATTTACTGAGCAATTTAAAATCCTAGAATATTATTTATATAGATTTCCTTTAGTAAATTCAATATTAGAGCAGAGACTCTGCAACATTTTATGTCATACAAATGTACCTGCCTAATGTACATATGAATGTTACAACCCTACAGCATTATTTACAATATAAAATGATCTGATTTAGAATTTGAAGGTTCAGACCCCACAATATTATTTATATAAATGTACTGACTAATTTGAATATTCATGCTAAGAATGTGCGATATAAATGATGATATCAATTTACTGACAAATTTGAAACCTTAAAATATTATTTATACAGATTTCTGAATGAACTTTAGATAAATGTCTTTTAAGTTCTGATCTTAAAATGTTTATATAACTTATGTTTCTTAAACTAATTTAAATATTAAAGTCGAGATGCGCAACATTATATAAAATGCTAATTTACTCGATTAATGTAACTATTAAGGTTACAAACCTACAAAATTATGTATTGTATATATTTCTTTTACTAATGTAAATATGAAGGTTTAGAACCTACAATGTCATTCATTATATAACAACGTGACTGATTCTAAATTTCATGGCTAAGGCGTGACAGTTTTATTGATAACCGGAATGTTCCTGTATAGTTTCAATATTAAACTGGACTCTGCAGTATTTTACATAGAATATATAAAACACATGTTAATCATGGTACCATCACATTATTATAACAAATGATTTTGTGGCTGATTTTCAAAGATCTGCTTCTTCACATTTTCTGTGATGTTCATCTTCGTACGTTCTGCTTTCTAATGTCGATATTTTTCTCCAAAGCACACACAGAACCA
>NW_007578147.1:470434-471804 GCF_000690725.1 Stegastes partitus | reverse complement strand
TCTTTTCTTCAGGTCCAGACGACTGCTGCTTCACATACTACCCAGGAAGACTGAAAAAAAACCTCATCAACACATACTACATGACTGGTCACCGGTGCATCAAGCCTGCAGTCATGTAAGTGCTGCAAACTGGATTTACTTTATTCTCACTATGTTAAACACAATCATCTAAATAAGTGTATTACTCAGTATCACTATGAAATTTCAAGAATGAAATTGCTTCTTGCTGTTATGTGTCTCATTTTCACTCCAGTTATTAGTAAAGCGTTTCCTCGTGTATGTATTTGCTCCATAGCTGTTCTTATTTTGGATTAAAAGTCAGAAAAGAATGTCAATCATGATACTGACATTAACCTTTCTCACTTCTTTGTTTCAGTTTCATTACAAAAAAATCGTCTCGTCGCATCTGCGTGGATCCCAGTCTCTCCTGGGTCACGGACATCATGGCTGATCTCGATGTGACTTCCTTTTAAACCAGCTGCCTGTTGGTGCCACTATAAAATTCATGTAACCATGTTCAAAAATGTTGGTAATAATATGGACATTTCTTGTAAGAAATCAAAAATGTTGCTTTCAAATGGCTTCATCTCTACAAGGACTGTATGTCCACTGGGTTGCATGAGAAGAGAGAAGTGTTGCTAATAAAGAACTTGGTGAGTGTAATGTATGATATGTACTTTTGTCGTTATGCAACCTGACTAATGGCTACAGTTGCATCAGTCCGTGAATCGAAGAGTCTTTGTCACTGTTTCAGCTTTGAAGTCGTATCTGCACATCGGCCTTAAAAATCTGACTGGTGACACTTTTTTGTCTTCATGACTTTCTGTAGGATTAATACAAGCAGCTCTAGCAGCCGTTACTAAGGTTGACACGACTCATAGTCGTCCTTCAATCTTCGTAGGTGAAGTTTATTAGCTCCAGTATAACTCTATGGGGAAGTAGCGTTATATGTAGATTGCTCTTGGTTGTAAATAAAGTGTAGTGATGTTCTGTGCATTTTGTACAAGTTCTTTCAACAGGAGTTTCGAGGTGAATTTTCATGACAAATGGAACTTACATGTGGAAATTAAACTCCACCTGTGTGCGTGCAGACTGTGTTCTGTTCATAGGAAAGTAAATCACACGTTGTGCAGATGATGTCCTGTTAGTTTTGTGGTGAACTGCTCAACACGGATGTGACTATTTTAGTATCTATATGATGGGCTGGTTCACTCTGTGGTGTGTATGTGTCCCACACAGTGTGTCAGTCTTTATTCCTGACAGTGAAGGTGCAGAAACATGCACTGGATCGTCCACGTCTCTGTGGTTCTTCTCAACATTCTATGGGTCGCCTTCTTTTTACAACCAGATCCATTCACAGGTAAGAGCAC
>NW_007578147.1:466220-468669 GCF_000690725.1 Stegastes partitus | reverse complement strand
GTTTGTTTTTTAACGGTTATTGTCAGTGACATTTCATGTCAACACTTTTTTCTCTTTAACTATGTTCATGCAGATTCACTTGTTGTTGCTCACTCTGATCATGTTTGTTGTAGATTTTCATGAGAACTTATATCCAGTATAATATAAATACGCCTTAATTGATGAAAAATCTGGAAACGGCTGCTTTTTAAAAAATTACAATATAAATGACAAAAACTAACCACAAAAAACACTTTTTTTTGTACCTATGATATTTATGAGTATCTACAAAAGCTTCAGCTAAATACAGACTTAAATCATACACTTTAATTAAACCAACCAAACAGATGCCGTTTTGTTCTGTCCATACATTTTTCTGAGCAACATCTCTGCATGTGACACACAGAGGTGAGCTTTAAGGGGTTTAGAGGAGCAGCAGCAGCGTTGTTCTTTGTGTCCTCTACAAGGTGGAGTTTTATCATAAATCACTCATTATGCAGAATGCTCCATGTCACAGTGTCATTATATCGTAATGTTTTAATGTGAATGGGCTTCAAAGGTGCTGCATGTGACGCTCAGAGCCACTGGATGTTGCTAGAGCACCGACATCTCAGTTTAAAAACAGCCACACTTCCCCTCCCCTGCTGTTACTTTCATTTAGGTTGAGTACAAGAGAGTCAAGGCTGAAACCTGCTGCTGCTTTAAACTTCCATCCAGCAGGAGTCAACCCATCACGTCATATTACTGCAGCGGATCTGCAGCGTCACATGATTAGTCTAATGTTAAAAATGTTTAGTTTGAAAGAAAAATACCTGGATATAATATTCATTTTGTGTTCTACTGCCGATGTATCAGAAGACTCTCTCAAGAAAAGCTTGACATTTAATAAATACAGATGTTATACCAGGTCAGATGTAGTTAGAAGGCCGAACAAAACCAGCTCATCTTTACAGTTTTTAAGTTTTATCAACAACAGCTTTGCAACATATTGCAAAAAATCTTAAATAAATAACAGTAATAAAATACTATTTAAAAAAAAAAAAAGCATTCAAAAATTTTCTACTGTGGTAATATAACCCAAAATGTTATGTCCACACATGTGGGTGCCAGGTCTTAAGAGCTTAAAGTGATAGTAGAAGTTGAATTGTCTCTCCTTTACTGCTGTGAACTGGGTTGTGATCAGGTGAGTCAGTGTGAGTGCTTTGCCATAAGAAGCTCTCAAGTTTCATGGTATACTTTGGGTTCTGTGGTGATTGTGTGGTNTGTGTTCAGCCAGACTTTGTTTTCTCCATCAGAAAGTTTACTGAAAGACATCTATCAGTCTAAGTCTAAATAATTCTTGTAATATAAATAATTTTTGTCATATTTATTTCAAATACTTTTTCCGACACTCTGATGGTTCATCTCTCATTGTTCTTTCTTTAGATATATTTGGCAAGTCCTGCGTCACAGACAACCCGAGAAGATATGATGGAGATATGATGTCAACTCCGGGTCCAGTCAGCGTCTCTGCTGGTAAAACCAAAAACACGATGCTGGATGGTAAGCTTCAGTCTCACCTTCATTCAAATGTGTCAGTTCATGTCAGAAACAAGGATCTGGAGAAGAATGCTTGATAAATGCAAAAACTTTGACATGTGAAGCAGCAAATGTGGAATTGGCATCAGAAAGTTTACTGAAAGACATCTATCAGTCTAAGTCGAAATAATTCTTCTCTTGTTAGTTCAGTCAAACTTTTGACTTTTCGTTATATTTATTTAAAATACTTTTTCCGCCACTCTGATGGTTCATCTCTCATTGTTCTTTCTTTTGTTTCACGTGATCCACAAGGCTGCTGCTTCGGACATACCACGTCAAGACTGAACAAAAAACACATTGACTCATATTACATCACTCATCCCAGGTGCGCCATGTCTGCAGTCGTGTAAGTGCTGCAATTATTACTCAATATCACTATGAAATTTAAATTATGAAATTGCTTGTTGTTATTTTGTGTCTCATTTTTACTCCAGTTATCATTAAAGCGTTTCCTCGTGTATGTTTTTGCTCCGTAGCTGTTCTTATTTTGGATGAAAAATCAGAGAACAGTGTCAATAGTGATACTAACGTTAACCTTTCTCACTTTTTTCTTTCAGTTTGATAACAAAAGGATATCGTCACATCTGCGCGAATCCCAGTCTCCGTTGGGTCAAGGACATCATGAACTATCTCGACGACAAGAGCTCCACTTAAACCAGCTGCCTGTTGGTCCGTCCAGCTTCTGCTGCTTCATCAAATCACATCCTATGAAATGCATGTAACCATGTGCTCATAACTTTGGTTTTAATGTGCGAACCTGTTATAAGGAATCCAAGATTCTGCTTTGAGCAAAACCATGTGAAGGCTGAATTGAGCCACTGATCAACCACATCCTGTTTGTGTATTATCTCTGATGCTTTGTATCAGCCACATCAACCTGCAGTATAAACTT
>NW_007578147.1:462440-465207 GCF_000690725.1 Stegastes partitus | reverse complement strand
GTTCATTAAACTTTAATATCCTTGACTTAACAAACTGTCAAATACACGGGACGATCTGTCACTACACTGCTTCCATGATAATCGCAGAAACAGAAAGCATTGTTATTGGCCAGACTGTAGTGAATCAGAAACACGGCGGCGTCTCTAAGTAGGAACACACACATTGTCGACATTGATATATTGATTGTGGCACAGTTTGCTGCAAAAAAAACCTCATATTTTCTCTTTCAAACGCCTGTACAAAGCCCATCGTCAACCCCTGCCACCCTCACGTATACACAATTTCAAGGTAAAATACGCAAAGTGACTCAATCTGTTTCCTGGGGAAGTTATCCGACAGCCTTTTACCGCTCTGCCGTCGTGCCTGCATGTATATAAAACGGGGGGGGGGAAATGTCGATTGAATTTGTCTTTTTTTTTTTGACAAGAACTGTTTTGTGGCAAAACAGATTTCCTACAGAATTACTCTTTGTAGTGACTCATCTAACTCAACGCAGGTGCAGCCTGGAAATCACACAGTCGATGAAATGAAGATTATCTAAGTGCAGCGAATGCATCTCAATCACTGCAGTACAAAGAAGGAAGGTCCAACCACTGGTGTGTTTGTGCTCCTGACAAAAGAAGACTCTGAGGAACCTCGTAAAAAAAGAGAAGTCACTGATTATCTGTTGGCGTGCAGTCAAATGCATCGCTAGGAAACAGAAGGAGTGTGAATCTATTGGCCACAAAGACACCTGTGACTTCCTCTGAATTAGTTATGAGCTTCAGCAGCTGAGATGCAAAACACTGTGAACACTAAAGGTGAATCTGATAAATACTGGCTGGAAGATCTGAATATTTATGCACTCATTTATGTGTTATATGTTAAACCTGTTGAGACCCGAGCTCTTGTTTGAGATGCATTTTTTAAATTTCTCTTTAAATAGAATAAAAAAAATGTTTAAAAATAAAAATATATTTAAAAAAATAGATCTAAAAAATGTGATGTGCACACATGTGGACGTCAGGTCTTAAGAGGTTAATTAATTGACATTACTTTGTAGAAATCTGCTGTCACTTTCAGATGGAAGAAGCCTAATTAAATTGATTCAGTTTTGGAAAGAGAACTTCCTACGNAAAAAACAACACTTAGATAAAAATAAACAATAAATAAACAACAAAATAAACAACACTAAGTTGAAATAATAACAAAATAAAATTAAATAAACAACACAAAATTAAGTAAACAACAAAATGAAATAAAGCAAACCAACGTAAAATATAATAAACAACAAAATAAAATAAACAAGAATAAAATACAATGAACAACCACATAAAATGAAATAAACAACAAAATGAAATGAAACAAACAACAACATTAAAACAAACGACTACAATGAAATAAAATAAACAACACCAAGAAAATGAATAAACAAATACATGATTTGTACCAATAAGCCTTTTCCCCTGTAGCAGAATGATGATGAGGTGCCATCAGACCAGTCTGTCCAGCATAAGTCTGACTTTGTGAGACTGTCATATACATAAGTAATGCTAATACACAGAAAGCAGGTATGAGGACATCAGAGAGGAGGAAACAGTTGCATTATAACCTATTGTGTCCAAGACTCCTGCAGGCGTTTAAGCCTTTGTTAATTTTTACGTGAATTTGTAAAAACGTGTGGTTAGAAATTACTTCAGTGTTAAAAAAGTCTTGAAAAATACAGTAAAGAAAACATTATATTATGTTTTGAGCCTTCTATCAAAAATGTATCGACTTCTTATATTTGTTCTGATGCGTAAATATTAATAAATGATTCGCAAGTGTTTTACAAAAGTGCCTCTTGTTTTGAAACATGGTTCTGGGCAGAATTTTTAAGATTTAAATGTGAACTAAGGCAGCTGAGTAAGGGATATTTAGTCAAGTCGCTGTTATTGGTATCACATTTAAAATACTGGCTGTTGAGTATTGCTACTAATTCCATGCAATGTAATGTTAATGTTTATACTAAGAAAGTTTTTTTTTATGCAATAATTTGATACTATAGCAGTCAGAAGCTTGATTTTTTTTGTTTTCATTTTTATGACTTTCAAATATGAAACAACGCAGACAACACAAACTACTAAATGACCCATATTGTGTAGTAAACAGAAAGGTATTAAAAACACCGTCAAGGTCAGAGGCCCTGAATGATTATTGATAGCAAAATAACGTTTAACCAACTCACCTATAATGTTTTAGCAACTTACATTCAGCTTAAACACAGTCAAGATGATCAGAATAAATACTAGAATAGAATTTCATGATTGTCATTGCAATTTGCAACGGATTTGGCAAAAAGTAGCCCTGCAGGAAATTGTGTTTTACATTAAAGTAACCTTGTGTGTGTCCATCCAAGCTTCTGAGTGATATTTCACTCTGTAATTCCAAATAAAATCAGATTTAGCACATTGCAGTTGAATCCACCTTCTGTTCCTGATAGAATGGTGAATCATGTTGAAAAGGGTGTTATGATGTCGCAGTGAAGTTGACCTTTGACCTGATGGATATTAAATGTCACCACTGCGTCATTTTTATCCTATTAGGATAACATTTAGTGTGAATGTTTTTTGCATAACTAGTGTGTGATTTCTTGAGCTAAGACCAATAAAATGTGTCTTATGAGATCTCAACATCTCATCAGTTCATCGCTGAGTCCTAAATTTGAAGAAAAGAGATATTACACTGGGCTGCAAGGTGGTGCAGCGGTTTGCACCGCTGCCTCGCAGCAAGAAGGTCGCCGGTTCG
>NW_007578147.1:460241-462430 GCF_000690725.1 Stegastes partitus | reverse complement strand
ATATTTTTCTCCAAAGCACACACAGAACCAAACAATCGGTCAGATATCAGGCTCAGCACTCTGGCAGCAGCAAGTGAACCTACAACAACGTAAGTTTATTTTCAAACATTTTAAAATCATTTTGCTCGACTGTCTCCGATTTACTTGAAATTTCTTCCTTTATTTAATCATAAACTATTGATATTTTATATGCAATCTGTGAAATGTGAGCTGAACACAGTATTTACTTTCTAAGAAAAAAGTACAGCAACAACAAAAGTACTGCTACATTCCAAGAAGAACAACATTCTGGAGGCACAGTTTTCATTTTCAGACTCACTTTGAAGGCTGAAGAACCAGAAGGAACTGTTACCTAATTCTGGATTAATGACATGATGAAAAATATGACTGAAAGTTTCAGCCTTTTATTTGTATTAGTTCCTGACATGTTATCGTTCAAACATAGGCTCAAATTTCAACGCTGAAAAAGCATGTTGAAAGCAGACTGATGGGCTTTTTTTTGGCTCAGTACGTATTTGATAAATCGAGCTAATATAAAACTACTAATCTATACTTTATGATTGGAAAAAAAAACCCAAAAAACAGGCAAGTCAGTGATGGTGAAGCAGAAATTGATGTAAAAATGTAATGATTAGAGATGGAACGACCCTAAAGTAAAAAGCTGTGATACGTCTTCTACCACTGAGTCCTCCATTCAGAGTTATTCAGGAATTACTCAGTAACAAATCATTTCTGATTGGTTCCTCACTAACAGCAGAGCAGATAGTGTGCAGAGCAACACTGGTTCTAATTCATCTGCTTGTTTTGGGGTATTCAGTGAATGTAGTCACTACATACAGAAACTCTCTTTACTACGCAGCTTTAATTCATATTTTGGTGTCGCTGAACGCTGTGTCCTTCTGTTAGTGCTTCAGCTGTCAGTGACCTGCATGAGAGTCCTCCAGCTCCTGAGCAGACGCTGACTTCCTCAGAGGTGACTTCAGCATCAGACCTGGTTTCTAGCATCAGAGCAAAAGCTGATCCTGTTTCAACCACCAAACGTCCAAAAGCTCCTGTCAGGCAGGCAGACCAGCAGGACCAGGGACTAAGACGTCATGGTGAGTGTGTGTTCAGCCAGACTTTGTTTTCTCCATCAGAAAGTTTACTGAAAGACATCTATCAGTCTAAGTCTAAATAATTCTTCTCTTGTTAGTGAAGTCAAACTTTTTACTTTTCATTGTATTTATTTCAAATACTTTTTCCGTCATTCTGATGGTTCATCTCTCATTGGTCTTTCTTTAGTTTCACTTGGTCCAGAAAACTGCTGCTTCACATACTACCAGAGAAAACTGAACAAAAAGGTCATTGACTCATATGAGGTGACTGATCACCGGTGCGCCAAGCCTGGAGTCATGTAAGTGCTGCAATTATTACTCAATATCACTATGAAATTTAAATTATGAAATTGCTTGTTGTTATTTTGTGTCGCATTTTTACTCCAGTTGTCATTAAAGCGTTTGTTAATGTGGATAAAAAGTCAGAGAACAGTGTCGATAATGACGTTAACCTTTCTCACTTTTTTCTTTCAGTTTGACAGTAGCAAAGTCTCGTCGCATCTGTGTGGATCCCAGTCTCTCCTGGGTCGAGGACATCATGAAAGATCTCGACAACGAGCGCTCCACTTAAACCAGCTGCCTGTTGGTCTGTCCAGCTTCTGCTGCTTTATCAAATCACAACCTATGAATTGCATGTAACCATGTGCTCATAACTTTGGTTTTAATGTGTGAACCTGTTATAAGGAATCCAAGATTCTGATTTGAGCGAAACCATGTGAAAGCTGAATTGAGCCACTGATCAACCACATCCTGTTTGTGTATTATCTCTGATGCTTTGTATCAGCCACATCAGCCTGCAGTATAAACTTCATACAAACACAGTCAGTGGGGTGAACACTTTGCCTCGTTTCTTATGAACTCCTCCTGAGCTGTCAAGTCTTTGGTTTGTGCAAACCTTGCTCTGTTTTCCTTAGAAATGGTGTAAAATAATCCTCAATTTTTATGTTTTTCTAATAATTTCCAACAAATTTATAAAGTGCATTTCCAGAAAAATATAGTATTTTGTATTTAGAGGAAAAAAATGGACATTTCCTCAAAAAAGAATTGACAATAACAAATATAAAAAGTTAAAGACAAGTTAAAATAAATAACAAA
>NW_007578147.1:455456-459046 GCF_000690725.1 Stegastes partitus | reverse complement strand
AATTTACTGTCAATTCAAATGTGTTTTGTAAAATGAGCACTGAGCTTTGGTTCGTGTCACCGGCTGCAGGGTGGAATCTTAAATGTTTCCTTCAGCCCTGTCCTCGGTTACAGACTAATTCACACCTTCTGTACAAGATGTCCTGTTGGTTTTTGCGGTTAAGTGCTAAAGTGCGCAACTCTGTGGCGCACAAAAAAAACCTGCAAAAAACGCCGATTAACATCTGGTTCAATCTGCAGCTGGTATCCGTCCTGCACAGTGTACCACTAATATAATGTTGTCGCTCATCTCAAAGTCTTGCACCACATATTAGAAATTACAAAATCAAGAGGAAAAACAATAAAGTAGCAATAGTTTCTTAACAAAAAAAACCCAAAACAATTTTTTCATACAAGAAACTGACCTCAGATCCTTTTTTTTTTAGGGTTTTGTACATTAAAAAAGTGTGTTTTAGAAGATAATTCATGCACAAACAGTTGAAATACAGTATGACGCCTGATCAAATCGAAATGCTTACCAGTGTTTCTCATTCCCCTGTTCACATTCACTCACACACCAATGGCAGCGGAGCCACCATGCAAGGTTCTAATATCCTCAAAAACGTCCCCAAAACACACTCCAGGATTTAGCGCCTGTGTTGGTAACCAGATTATAGTCGTATTTTTAGTTTTATAAGCTCTGCGGGAAGATTTGCGGCAAGAAAGCTGAGTCATATCACCCAGAGAAAGGAGGAGGCAGGTGTCAGAAAGGAAAGAGACCCGGAGGGATCAGAGTGAGGCCGAATGGCAAAACACACACAAAGCTCTGGAGGATCATCTCAGATATAGAAAACAGGGAAAAACAACAACAACAAAATATAGAATGGAGGAGCGAGTGAAGAAATAAATATGGAAAGCTAAAAGCAAGACAAAAGATCCTGTCAAATTCTCAATTCTACCTCCCCCCTCCACTTTACCACCTACCGGCATCCACTCTCTTTACCCCAAACGTCCTGTGTTTCATCCTTCCTCAGTCTTCCCATCATCCGAACTGCATCCATCCATCCATCATCCATCATCCATCCATCCATCCATCCATCCATCCATCCATCCATCCATCCATCCATCCATCATGCATCCATCATCCATCATGCATCCATCATCCATCCATCCATCCATTCATCCATCCATCCATCCATCATCATCATCATGCATCCTTCCATCCATCATCCATCCATCATCCATCCATCCATCCATCTACCTTTTGTACTTCATTTCTCACTGGGTTTCCTTGTAGCTGATGCTGCAGTGATATCTGAATTATCTGATTTTTCCACTCACTTGAATTTTGTTTTTCCGTTTGCTCATACATGTTTTTTTTTTTGGCTGCCTCAGCTAAATACCACAGACTCCCCAATTTTATTTTATTTTATTTTATTTAAGGCTTTATAGATAAGAGGAAAAAAAGGGGAAAAAAAGTCTCATTATAATCAGGCCAGATAGATATTTTAAAAAGTCCAGAAACTTATTTTGTTTATTTATTTTTCAACTGAATCTGTTGTAAAAGTTCTCCACTGCAAGGAAAATTTAGCATGATAAAGCTGCACTCATTCAAGCTTTTTCCATTCCAACTTAACTTATTTATCAAAGTGTCCGGAAGGTACAAAAGTGTGCATGTGAGGGCCGCCGAGGTTTTCAGCTTCAGAGCTTCCTTCCTGTTTCGCTGCTCAAAGATCAGATCATGATTCCCTGGTAAAGGTTAAGGTACAGAACATTCTCCAACTGGTCTCACTTGTCCACAGTGTGATCCACGATGGCCTTTTTCATCGTCAGTCGACTGCTTTTGTTGACTCTTCTGCTCAAAGGGACTGAAGGAAGTGAGTTGAAAAGCTGATTTCTTTATTTTTTTAATGCTGTTTTTTATATCACTGTAACCGTAAATATATAACATGTACACTGTAACACATTTTCCTGTAAAATTACGGTAAAATATTCCTGCATTTTCATTGTTGCAGTGTAATTTAAGTAAAGATGTATGTACTGTAGAATATAAGGTTTAATTCCTCTAGCTAGACTTTGTATTTATATCGCGGTCGCACTGTAATCAGCATTAAACCTACATGACAATGACAATATTTCATTCTTTATAATGTATAAACATAAATTCCTGATATATAACAGAAATAACAATGTGTCAGATCAACTAACTCTAAACATTTTTAAATGCATCTAACAATAAAACACTAAAAACAATAAAGGAATATGCAAGTTTTATTTGTTCAAAGGCAGCAATGTCTGACAAATTGTAGTTAAATCCATTAGTCTTTCAGAAACCAATGAAAAAATCCATCCATCCATTATCTATACACCGCTAAATCCTCTCTAGGGTCACGGGGGGCTGGAGTCTATCCCAGCTGACTCAGGGTGAAGGCAGGNGCTCAGATAAAAACAGGCCAACAATGTCAAAGGTGCAAGACAGAATGTGTGCTAACAGATTAATCAGTCCTATCCTTGAAATCACAACAGGTGAAATCAAATTATTCCCTTTTGCTCGGCTTTTCTCTTTGTCTTTACTCCGTTTCATTGAGAAACTCTCTAACTGAATAAACTGCAGCGTTTCTGAAGCATAAACAAGAATAGAAATATGCATGTAAGTAGCATTAAAGCTCTTCATGAGGGTATGACACTGGTCTGGTGCTTACCGAGGAGTGTATTTTAAACATGACTCACACTCGAGGTTGACCCTGATGTGTCGGCGACAAACTCTCGCGAACATGAGCGAATAAAGTTTAGAGTGCGGTATCTTCAGCGGGGGACTGATGGGCCGCACTTGTGCCGCCACTTGACCACCGCGTCGCTCACATGTTTATGTAAGTCAATGAGATCCACTCCTGTTAATGCGGTTGCTTATATATTAGTCAGCAGCAGCGGCGGCGGCGGCGTGGCCACCGTAAGCATCCACGTCTGCAGATTGAATTGGGCCAAGACGGGATTGGAGAGCTATCAGTCGGGACAGTTTGTCTCAGGAAAAAAAAATGCATAAACATGAATTCTACTTCCCTTCTAGGAGCAGGTTGGCTTTTAGGGCTTGGAAAGGCTGAGAGTGTTTCAGTGAAACCTGTAAGAAAGACTCCCCACGTATTAACATGTACACAGAGTTTTCTGATATTGCATGGTGCTCTTCTACATGTAGAATTAATACTTGTGCGCAGTCCTCTTATTATCTTAAATGTGGAGATCTTCTACCAGTCTTATAAAATTGTAGAACACATGGATTTAGCACATTAACACCTTCAAACCTCGTCCTGAGTTTTCAGTCAGACTCAGGACTTCTGCTGTGTCCAGTGTGTTAGATGCAGGATCTGCGGCGTTTGTGTTGCGCCTCCTCTGTTGAACTATTTAAAGCTTGTTTTTCCAGTCTAATTACATTTACAGTTGTTCAAAAGCAACAGAAATTTGAAAAAGTCACGTGTTCTCGGTTAAATCGACACTCAGAGAAGACGCAGAATACAAAACAGTACCTGCAGGTGTACACATGTGGGATTTACATGAAGTAATACTCAGTTATGTTAAAATAAATCAGTCGTGTATGAAGCGATTAGCTGAACCGGA
>NW_007578147.1:452919-454301 GCF_000690725.1 Stegastes partitus | reverse complement strand
ACCACTGTTGACTTTTGCAATCAGCTCCCTCTTTTCCTCCTGGAGATCTTCTACCTGCAGCTGCAGAATTGTCTTCCTCCCCTCCACCAGCAGATGTTTGGCCTCCGCCTCCAGCTTTTGCCCTCGGAGGTCCGCGCTCTCAGCTTCCAGGAGGTTGTTCTTCTCCTGGAGCTCTTGGTTGCGTTCCTCGACGCGACGGACTTTCTCTCGGAGGGCATGCAGCTCCATTTTGTCCTCCTCCCTCTTCTTTTCACGAGACTTAAGGCGACTCTCCAGACCATTGATGGTGGCTTCTCGAGCGCTGATTCTCTCCACCAGCTCTGCCTGTCTCTCTTGGAAGTCTTTTACCTGCTGCTCCAGGATTTCAATGTGGTCTTTCAGTTTAAAGTTTAAATCCTGAAAGGCAAACATGGCTTGCTCGGCCTCAGTGGGGCCTCTCCTCCGGGTGTTGTTCCCTCCCTGGTGAGGAGAGCCCCAAAACCCTCCTCTGGGCCGTGGGTTGCCTCGTGGCATAGCAGCAGGGAAAGGCACTACAGGAACAGAACAGTTGATGGTTAACACTGGTACTGATGCTGTGCTGGTCTGTGCTACACTAAACCAGGGCCCGACTGATTTATCAGTTCAATTCAATTCAGTTCAATTCTATTTGTGTCGTGCATATTTACAACAAGTCATCTCATAGCGCTTAACAAAGGCAGAAACACCCAACAATCCAAAACATTTGGATTCCCTCTAAGCTTCAGCAGTCCACAACAGTGGGACGGAACCGAAAACCCCCGCGGGGGAAAAAAAAAACCTCCAACAGAACCAGGCTGAGGGAGGGACGGCCGTCTGCCTCGACCGGTTGGGTGGGTGTGGGATGAATTATACAATTTCTTTAAACAAGTTATTAGAGGTTATATTCATGCTCCATAGAAAGAAAAATGCACATTTAAAATCAAACATCCCACATTATAGACATATGTGTTCTGAAAACTTTTAGTTTTTTACTGATGCATGTGATGTTTAACGCTTTGTTGCATGTTTTTGTTCTTGAAAATTCCTCTCTGTTGTAAAGTTAAACACATACTAAAGGACTAAATGTAAAACAGTTAAATGTTCTGCCTGGGATTCATATCTTTGTTGTTGTAGCATTAAGGGACCAAGAAAGAAGCTATTTTATCCACTGTGTATTTTTTAAACTAATCGGCCGATTAATCGCTTATCAGGATTTTTTTTTTTTGGCCAAATATCGGAATCGGCATCGACCTCAAACAATCCATATCGGTCGGGCCGTACACAGCAAATTAAAAAGAGTTCAATTTTGGATGTTGGTGAAATTTGAGCAAGAGTAAATTTTACTCCAGTAGAGTCAAACCCCTTATATTTAACTCTGAGGTGAC
>NW_007578147.1:451041-452393 GCF_000690725.1 Stegastes partitus | reverse complement strand
AGCCTTGAGCCTGATCCAGGTGTTTCTGGTCTGGAGAGTGTCGTGAAAGGTCCTACAGGAACAAAACAGTTGATGGTTAACACTGGTGCTGATACTGTGCTGGTCTGTGCAGACACCTGTGGTCTAAACCTACAGATAAAGTCATCAGTACAGCTGGCAGCTACATTCATGCTCCACAGGAAGAAAAATGCACATTTAAAATCAAACACCCCACATTACAGACATATGTGTTCTGAAAACTTTTAGTTTTTTACTGATGCATGTGATGTTTAACGCTTTGTTGCATGTTTTTGTTCTTGAAAATTCCTCTCTGTAGCATTAAGGGACCAAGAAAGAAGCTATTTTATCCACTGTGTATTTTTTAAACTAATCGGACGATTAATCGGTTATCAGGTTCTTACTTTTCGACGGAAGCTGGGTATCACGAAGCCTTAAGTCTCTGGTCTGTGGAGTCTGATGATAGATCCTGCAGGAACAAAACAGCTGATGGTTAACACTGGTACTGATGCTGTGCTGCTCTGTGCTGCACTAAACCTGTGTAGAGGGTCTTACTTGTCTGCAGATGCTCGCTGTGAAGTCGCCTCGAGTGGTGTCAGTGTGCTGCTGTCCTCTCGTGCAGGTTGATGGTTGTGAGAGTTTTTGTCTCAGTCACCAGAATTTGTACCCTCAGAGGTTCCACTCTTTGGGACATCACGCTGCACCATGTTCCGGAACTCTTGTGGTGTCTCCAATATGCAAATGAGTGCTGGCAAAATGGCCGCCGTGCATTTTACCAGACCTGAAGAGTTCAACTTAACTTTCCAGAAAGTCACTGAGTGTGTTTTGCTCCCCTACAGTGAATAAATTGATGTAAAACTCTAACAGCCACTAATAGTACACACAGTCACTGCAGCTGAACAGCATCTCTCACAATCAGTGTCATTGGTGTTATCCAACTGCAACTACTTCAGGTTATTGTGACCTTTGCACTGGGCGTCCATGTCTAACGCCACATGAAACCACACACTGGATGCCGTTTCTGGCACAGCGAAGGAGACAGAAAGGAGGGTGAAGAAATAAAAATGAAAAGTCAAACACATGCATGTTCCCGTTAGAGACCGTACCAGTATGATCACAAGCAGCTTTCTGTCTGTTGTCAGGCTACACTGTAGAAAATAAAGTTTTGGAACACTTTTAAATGCTTTTTTAAAATTCATTTTACAGTTTACTGTTATGTTAGAGATTTTTTCTTCTGTTTTGTTAAATTCCAGATAAAACAAAAGCATGCATTGAGCGCACTTTAGTTGTAGCTCCTTTTTACATGATACTCAATTTCTGACAGAATTATTCTTTTAAAAACAAACATGAAATAT
>NW_007578147.1:448036-449096 GCF_000690725.1 Stegastes partitus | reverse complement strand
ACGCTTTTTTCAGTGGTTAACCTTCATCAAGCAAATCGTTTAGTACAAGGTGAGAAGCCATCGTAAACAGGAAATGGTTCTGACTCCACCATCAAGAAGACAAATTTCAATACTATATAGACCCTGAGAATAATCACCACTAATAAAAAGAACTGGAGAGCCCTCAGGAGAGGGACATAGTTGCCCAATTTATGCATGACCTTGACCTTTGTCTCAAGGTCATATGTTACTTCACCAGTCTATAGGCTTCAAATGTCTTCCTAAGTTAGTATACTAAACTTTTTGTGCATTTTCAGTCAAACAGAGCTGATTTTGGGAAATGCGACCTTTGACCTCTGTAGCAGTCACCAAAGCATGTATTGATCCCAAAATCTAATCACTCTGAGAAGGGGACCATACCGAGGTCATGTATGAAGTTTCAGGTTGAAATTCTTCTCCTTTAAAGCTCTACACTGTTACCAGACAAACACACACACACACACACACGGGCACGATTACTATCATAATAGATATTGTCACAAAACATTTACATAGTAAAAGGGTAAAATCCTGGAATGCCTCAAGTCTGCTATGTTCTCAGTGTGACCTGGATTTGCAATTTCTATATAAATAAAGAAATCCCCCCCCTTCAAAAAAAACACACTTGTAGTGGATATCAAGACACATAGTATTGCATAGTTATGCAATCACAGTTTACTTGAGATCCTCATCCTGGTCAAAATGCACAACATATAAAATCGAAAAAAAAAAAAATACAATCTGCATGTGACACACAGAGGTGAGCTTTAAGGGGTTTAGCGGAGCAGCAGCAGCGTTGTTCTTTGTGTCCTCTACAAGGTGGAGTTTTGTCATAAATCACTCATTATGCAGAATGCTCCATGTCACAGTGTCATTATATCAGAATGTTTTACTGTGAATGGGCTTTAAAGGTGCTGCATATGACGCTCAGAGCCACTGGATGTTGCTAGAGCACCGACATCTCAGTTTAAAAACAGCCACACTTCCCCTCCCCTGCTGTTACTTTCATTTAGGTTGTGTACAAGAGAGTCAAGGCTGAAAC
>NW_007578147.1:409425-447971 GCF_000690725.1 Stegastes partitus | reverse complement strand
CAGTATTTTCTTTTATTGCATGTAAATGCAGGACGTAATTGTAATGGCTTCTATTTATGTCATTTGCCAAGCGAATGTTTGGTAATGTGCATTTCAATGATTGCAGTGGAAATTAATTATCCTTTGCCACTGGAACGCTGTACACTGTTTTGTTTTTTACATTATGTTAAATCTAATTAGCTGGTTAATAACCGTAAGTGGGGGAACAGTTGTGGAGCAAACACCTCATGTTCAAAGAAAAAGCCCTGCAGTGGGGGCTGAAGTAAGTTTTGCACTGCTCAAGTTTATATTTATATTATTTTAAATATAAACTCCTCTGACACATTAACTCCTGAATTGGCATTAAATAAGATTAATATTCAGCCTGTGTTTTCCCCAACACTCACCAAAACAAAGTGTCCTCTTCAAGAATACATGTGAAAGCATTATTCTGAAGTCTTATTATTTAATGGTATTTGTGTTTACTGTGTCTGACATTTCACCAGCTATTAAAGTACATAGATAATGTATACAGAGTCAAAAAATAGATGAAAGAAAATCTGTACATTAGCTATGAACAGAATGTATATTATATATTTCGTTTATGAGTGTGTGTTCAGCCAGACTTTGTTTTCTCCATCAGAACGTTTACTGAAAGACATCTATCAGTCTAAGTCTCAATAATTCTGCTCTTTTTATTGCAGTCAAACATTTTACTTTTCGTTGTATTTATTTCAAATACTTTTTCCGACACTCTGATGGTACATCTCTCATTGTTCTTTCTTTAGGTCCAACTGGTAGGGACGGCTGCTGCTTCACATACGATTGCTTGTTGTTATTTTGTGTCCCATTTTTACCTCATTTTGACCCCAAAAGACCATCTACATATGGCAACATAAAACTCAGACGTAAAGGTGTAGAGTTCAATCTGAGCCTTCTTAAGGGAGGAAGGGTTGGTTTTCATGGATATAACTTGCAAAAGATTCAAACAGACTCNATTTTATAAAAACAGTATATTAGTGTTTAAATTTGGCTGTAAATTTACAGTAATGTATTACAGTGTGATGTAATTATATAGGCATGATATGCATTCATGATCAAGATTATCATCACTTGTAATGTTGAAGTTTAGGTAGAAATGGATGCAACAAGCATTAAAGAATACTGTAGTGAGTCAGTCAAAACATATCTGGCAAGGTTTTCAAATCATTTTTCAAGGTCTTGCTGAAATTTGTCTTGTAAAAATTCAAAACCGGATTACTGATCAGTAAACACTGACAAACACTTCTACTGGTTTAGCATGTTTACGCTTCAGCTCCCGCATTATTCTAAGCGAGCTCCTTCTCTTCCACAGGAGAGTGGACCCCCGAATCCGACGATTCTGTACATTTTGGTGAGTTCTGCCTTCGGATTTCTGATGACTCACATTGGACCACTTCCAAACCAGATCCCCAACCGACTCCAACGTCTGCTCAACCAAACCGACCGACTGAAAAGGCGCCCAAAAAGCCACAGAAAAGAATCATCAAACCAGTCCCGCTGCCTGAACCTTCCAGCATCCCAGACGACCTGCCGGAGGTTGTCACCCATGACTACACTGATATTGTGAGAGTGCCAGCCAACCTTTTACATGAACAACGTGAGTCTTTTTTTCTTTTCTTTTTTCTGTTTGTCCCAGTTCTACGGAGCCCCAGCAGGGATGTGGAGAAAGAAAAAAAAAACAGGGAGAGGAAAAAAAATAGAGGTATCTTTTGCGAGATCTTGCAATAACTTTTGCAGGATCTTGCAAAACTATAGGTAATTCCTGTCCAATAGGTGGCGGTAACACACCTGAACGTTGGATCCCACCAACCTCTTGCTCAGAAGGAGTCCAAAGGCTACTTTGGATTGTTGGGTTCTCTGTCGAAATTTGTAAGGTCTATACCTTATTTTGCTAAGCGCTATGTGATGACATATGTTGTAAACTGCGCTATACAAATAAAATTGAATTGAAATTGAACCGCCAAATCAATAAAATAATAATAATGAGAAGTACTAAAGATATATATACTTCTGAAGCTTTTTGTATGGAGAAACAACAATGGAGGACACCCACCCGTACGAGAGCTTTTATTTTGAAATCGGCCTCAAATATAAAGACATTTAAGTGCTAAGCAAGAAACACAGTTTTCACGAAACATCCAATAAGATTGATGTGACTTTTGCGAGATTCCAAGAAAGTTTTGCAAAAGATACCTCTGGTTTTTTCCCCCCCCTCCCCCTGTTTTTTTTTTTCTTTCTCCATGTCTCCAAAGGTTCTTTTAAAAATAAAACTGCAGTAACTCTTATGCAATTCTGCTTTTGAAATATCCTTTTAAATATCATTTTCTCAAGCCTTAAGTGGATGTCGCTGCAACGAGGAGAAAATGAAACAGCCAGGTGAAACCTCCAGAGTTGTAAGCCTGATGAAATGGTACCCCAGTGAAACCTGTAGCTCAGCTGAATACATGTAAGTGACTGAACCTTAACAGTGTAGCTTGTTGATAGTGATAACTGTCCAGGATGTGCATAGACAGTGGAAGGATAGAGGGATAACTGTGATGCTTTGGGTTAAAGTTCTAGTGTTTCTGTGTCCAGTTTCAGTCAATGTAAATCACTTTGAGTCGTGAATTAAGCAGATTTAGACGACGGAGGTGGTGAATAGAGCTGCAAGTGCTCAATTAATTAGTATTTTGATTTCATGTTAGACGTTTCATGTAAAGCCCTATTCCTGTCGAAAAGCTGCTTTCTAATTCTAAAAGCCCTCCTCCATGTAGTGCACTTCAGACTGGTTCCAGATCTTTAAAAAAACTATACAGTCGTCCTCAAATGTATTCATACCCTTCCATTAAAGAAAAGGCAAAAGTCACTCAAATAACTAGAAACTGAAAAAAGTAACCAAAATCAGAATCGCTGTCAACAGGTGCAGAAGTCTGACTGAGAGTTACAGAAAACACCTGATGGCAGTGATTGGCTCAAAGGGTTGTTCAACAAAATATCAGTTTACGGGTCCCATCATGCTTGTTTGCTCTTGTTGTTGTTTGATATTTCTGTTGAACCACAATTCAAAAGCATGATTTTCATTAAACTTTTATTCATTGTTACTTTTGTCAATTTCAACTTATTTCAGTGATGGCTGTGTTTTTCCTTCTTTAATGGGAGGGTATGAATAGATTTGAGGACGACTGTATACAGATAATCTGGACTAGGTTATGCTAGAGAGGATAAAGGCTTTTAAATAGCAGTCTCTGATTTGAGAAAGAAAAAAAAGGGAGATAATAGGTGACAGTTTTTGATCATGTTAGCAACTGTGGCAAAGAAAGAATTGTAATGACTCGAACTTTCATTTTTCAGAGAGACATTGGCAGATGGCAGAGAGGTTTGTGTGGCTCCATTCAACCTGTTTACATACTTTCATTCTTTACTGAGGTGAGTGTGCGCCACCCGATGGCAGATTTCACTTGCAACAGCTTGCAACAAAATGTCAAATAAACTTCCACGTCATCCAATTAAAGCTGCACACGCGGGACACAGAAATGAGTAGCTCCTTTAATTTTCAGATTAAATGAGCCTACGCAACATTGATTGAGCAATGGCCACGGCAGAATGTCATTTGCTGTTAGATCCTGAGCGATCCAGTCCTCCGCGTCAGAGATGATTAAGAGTTTTGGATAATTCATGAAGCCGAAGCTGTTGTGTGTTGGAGACGCTCATGGATCCCGCTGCTCTGTGTTCAGAGGAAAGACTCGTGCAGCGAGCAACAAACGAAATGTCAGATCCTAATAAAGGCATGAGGAGTTATTATTGGCGAGCCACATTGATCTAGCTTGTCGCAATCACATTAAAGATGCATTTTATCGACATTTTAATGTATAATGGATGTAGAGCAAAGTTGTTGTGGCAACACTCAACATATATAAAAGGTTTTGTGAATTTTGAAGAAGATTCTTCTGTTTTTTTGGGAAGAGCTTTGTCACCAGCGAGGAGGAAATTCAGTCATTTACGTCAATCACAACGAGCAAACCCTGAGTGTATCGCACATAGCAAAGCTGCATTTTGTTGCTTATGAATTCGGTTCTTGCTTTGTAAGAAGGGCTGTGTGTTAATTTTCACTCTCAAAGTCCCATATTGTGGCCCAAATGAATCAAGTCCCACGTGTTCCCAGTATGTGTTGCGCAATTTCCACCTCAAACGACTACAAAAGTGGTGCTGGTCCCTGGTTTTAGTCCTGTTCTACGGGACTGTGTAAAGTGTGTGGTTTTAGGAAGACTCTCTCTGTTGATATAGTTGTGAATGAGTGCCAAAAACATTCTGCCTGTCCTTCTTTTAACTTTTCTTCTTCTTTTTCCTCATGTATGGTGAATTGGTCAGGCAATATTGCAGTTATAAAATCAGTGCTGTAGCGGTGCAGACCAGTAGAGTTTCGGTTGCACTGAGGCACAACAGCGGAGATGAAAACACGATTGGGTATTGAGTTTTTAATTTTTTTAAAATAATGATTTAACCATCTATGAATACCTCCCAGCTGAACAATTTCTGTGGACGTATGATCAAAGTGAATGGTCACGCTAAAGATTTAACTGTTGTTGTGGTGGCACTGTCATCGATAATAAAGTAACACACTGACTCTTTGGCTCTACAGATGCTGGGGGTGCATAAAGACTCTTGTGTTCACTTCTTGTTTGGTGTGTTTTGCTTGTCGCTGACACAATTTGGAGTTGACAGAAGCAGCTTGAGAAAGTAAATAAACCTGGCAGACTGGAAGAAGTAGGGAGCGAGTGGGCAGAGTTACGTAAATTCTCAGCGAGGTGGTTACCTGGTTTAACCATGGCAAATAGTCTAGCTATGGGGGAGCTATAAGAATGACAGTATAGCATATTTTCAGAGCTTTTATTTTACACCAAGTTTTATAAAACATACAATTGCAATGAAAACTGATTTTCACTGTGTGGGACCATTAAATGTTAATTTGAAAAGTTCCTGTTCAGTTACAATCCATTGCCTTGTCTAAATAAAATGCTTTTGTTCCAGTTAATTCAGGTTACTCACAGAAAATTTCCATCCTGAAGAAGAACAAACTAGCCCAAGTTAAGAAAGTGTTGCTGTAATATAACATGATAAGAATCGTGTTGATTTTTAAAAGCTAATGTCAGCTGTTTTCTTGCCGATAAAACAAATAACTTGTACATCCTGGGTGTACATTTCCTGTAAGTTCACTTGCTGATAAGAATATATGACTCATTCAACCCACAGCTCCTTGTCTAAGCCTGACACTTTGGCAATCCCAAATCAAGGCTATTCAGACGACTACAACGACTACGACGACAAAGTCAGGAATCCACCTAAAGCCACTGAAATAGAGGGAAAGACTGTTCTATACCCCAGTCCTCCCAAGGAACATGCCTCAGTGAACCAACTTAAAGCTCAGAGCAATCATCAGTCCATCAACCCCCGTGAGTTTTGCCGTGACATAGTCATGTAAAATGATGACAAAAGCTTTTCCCTAATTTGTACATTGAAGTTTGTGTGGTTTGTCTTTACAGCAGCTTGCTGGGCCTGCACCTCACTCATAACAAATTTGGACCAAAAGGTTGTACAGTCCCTGGATGTGGAGATGCAGCCATTGCCTTGTCCTCTTTATATTTCGTAAGATTCCAGCTACTACATTTTGAAAAAAAAAAAAAAAAAAACTTGTACAAACGTGGATTTATTTGCATTAAGATTGTCCATCGATTAATTTTAAATTGAAATTTTTGTGCACTAATATGGTAGAATTCAGGGTTGACCATCAATAGATGAGTAGATGGATACAAGATTAACAAAAGCTGACAGGAGCCTGTTGTAAGCAGTTAGAGTAATATAGTGGATGACTGATTGATTGGCACACATTACTTATTTCATACATATTCTTGATTTATCTGTATAATTGTGGTATTGTCAAAAACAAAATAATGATTTCTGTTACTCTCTGTTGCCTCACAGCATCAAACTAAAAGACAACTTGTCTTTGTGTTTTGAATTGTTGGAGTTTGAGAGAGGGTTGCACAGCTTGGGAATACCCCTATCACTTGAAGATAATTCTGAGAGCACACCAACAAACAGTTTGTGAAAATATCTTTTTTTTTTTTTTACAGATGTTTTGATGTTATTTCTACACAGAGATTTTGCCAAGCTCTTTTCTTGTCTTGTTTAACCAGCAGCAACCCACCACCTTGGACATTTTGCTTAAGAAATCAGTTAATTGACTAATCGCTGCAGCTCTATATAACAAACATGACATTTTTTTAAAAATTGTATCCCCTTCAAGTTGT
This sequence comes from Stegastes partitus, assembly GCF_000690725.1. Lineage (NCBI taxonomy): Eukaryota > Metazoa > Chordata > Actinopteri > Pomacentridae > Stegastes > Stegastes partitus. The sequence continues at coordinate 441,663 of NW_007578147.1, read as the reverse complement.
TGATGGATGTCGGTGCAAAGAGAAAGCCATGAAACTTCCAACCGAATCTTCCCCAATCAAAAATGCAAGGATCTGGCTCTCCGATGAAAGGTGTAGCTCGACTGAATTCATGTAAGTGGTGTTGGTTTATAAAACAAATTGAACCGAGCATCTTTCTTTGTAAGATCAGAGTTAAATTTAGAACCCCAAATATCTTCACAAATATTTAAAATGACAATTACTGCAAAAAATTAATAATCTTCTTTGAGTTCAATACAGTCGCTTCAGAAAGTATTCAGGCATGTTGCATGTTTTTTTTTGTTGTTGTTTTTTTCATGTCTTAATATAATCCCCCTTTTTTTTCTCCAAACAATCTGCACTCAGTTACTCTTAAAGACAAAACAGGAGCGCTTTGTTAGACGTTTTTTTGAAAATGTATTGCAACTGAAAAAACAAAAAGAAAACATTACAGCTTCAAGTGTTCTTGGGTAAGTCTCTGCAGGCTTTACACTCTTGGATATGGACAGTTTATCTATTTTTTCACACAGATACTCTCAGACTCTATCAGATTGGATAGGGCTTTGGTTGGACCATTTAAGGATAGTCACAGACTTGTCCTGAAGCCACTCCAACATTTTCTTGGTTGTATACTTTGGGCTATTGTCGTGCTGAAAGGTAAACTGTCATCCACATCTCAGGTTGCTGAACTCTTGAGCAGGTTTCCTTTAAGTAGCTTTTTGTATTTGACTGTATTCATCCTTTCCTCCATTCTGTACTCGGTGCTGAAAAGCACACCCATGATGCTGCCACCACCGTGCTTCACTGTAGGCATGAGCAATGTGCAGTGATGCAGTTCTGCCCCAGAATTCAGTTTTATGTCACAGGATCAGATAATCTTTTCCTCGTGCTCTCGAAGTCCTTCAAAAGCCATTTAACAAATCTCAAGTGGACTGTCATTTGCCATTTACTTAAGTGGCATCCTTCCCCCTACTTTACTGCAATTGCCAGATAGGATAAGTGCTGCTGAGATTGTTTTAATTTTGGCAGGTTCTGTAAGAAGAGTCTTGGTGGTTCGAAGCATAAAATCCTCCATTTCTCAGTTATTGAAGCTACTGTGCTGCTAGGAAAATTTTGAAAAAGTTTTGCAGCTCCCTTTCTAAACTCCGTCCAGTCCTTTCAGGTTGCCACCAATGGACTCCCATCACAGTCTAGACACAGTTTATGACAAACATTCAAAATTTGTACTTGCATGCAAAATTTTAAAAAAAATTGTACTTGAGTTACATTTGACCACTGTTGACAACCTTTTTCACAAAGGTCTTCACTGTGGTCACTCTGCTTTTGGATGACCACAAAGAAAAAAACGACTTGATGGAGGACGATTAGCAACATTCTTAGCAAACTAACATATATGCAATGTATGAACGGTTTAGCCCGGTTTAGCTTCACCCAAACCCAACTCCAAAACAATAAAATTAACATTTAATCCCCACTCACATTTCACTTTTAAACCAATCAAATCTAACCACAGTTTAGAGTGTCAGTACAGATGCACTCGTTTTGATTATTAGATATTTTCATTAAGAAAAATGTCTTTTTATACTTAAAACTTATCTTATGACACAATAACGAACGTGAAGGAGCCTGAATACTTTCTAAAGCATCTGTACGTAGTGACATTGGCTTTTTCTAAACTTTGAACTGACTGTCTTCCCTGTTTTCCAGTGAGACACTGATGGATGGAAGAGAGGTGTGTGTGACTGCATCCAGCATTTCAACTTACCTTCAAACTCTGTAAGTCAAGATTGTCCTGTGTTTGTACATATTACCAAGTGTACATTTGACTTTACAAAAACCAATGTTTGCAAAAGTCCGTTACACAATTAAGTGATATTAGGGCAGGTTGGTATGTGTGATATCATTCTACCAGTTCAGCTTTAAATTTAACTAAGAAATATTTTTGTAAGATGATTAATTCTTGAAAACTCAACTATTCTACTCCTCCTGCATATTTAAAACTCCTCATTTAGACTTTTAAGCCAAAAACACACGAAGGAGCAAAATAATAGTACTTTTTTTTAGAGCAAAATTAACAGTCACTGTATTTAAACAGGCCATGCTTGTTGGGGTTTCTCCCTTTCTTTTAGTGTCTCGCAGCTTTGTTGCACATTTAAAAGATCTGCGAATTTACAAAATCAAAAGTCCACGGCAAAGGGATTTATTCATTCTGCTCCTCACCTGCCTGAAACACCCTGTTTTAAGTCCAGGCATTTCCTCTGTTACTTATTTATGTCACCATGTAACACATTTGCATGACTCCTGCTTTCGGGGCCAGCTGACCAATCACAGCAGACTGGGCTTTTTGGAAGGGGGGCCTTAAAGAGACAGGGGCTAAAACATGGGAGAATAAAAGCTCCTTTTTTTTTTCTTTCTTTTTTTTTTTTTTAAACTCAACGTAGGTACACACATTCTAGAAGGTACCAAAGCTGAAACTACAAACCTGAAAATGTGCATAATATGGGCTCTTTAATAAAGGTGTCCAGACAAGAGGTTCCAGTTTGATTATCTGCCTTCATTGACATGCTTCCTCTGTGTTCAAATGTATCTCATCTCAGGTGAGATCAGTTTTAATAATGGGAGGTCAGCTCAGAATGGATTTGGAGATAGTGGAGGGTTTTAATGATTGGGATTTGCAGTCATGGGGTCAGTGTTACCAACCGAGCAGTGCTAGAATCACCCAGTAGGAAACAATCCTGCATCTATAACTTGTTTTAATCTGTATGCTGATGTACTTTGTTTAGGAAAGACCATGTGGGGCACACTATTCCTCAGCTGTCAGAGGGTATTTTGCATGCGAAATACTATAATAATCCTCAAAAAATGACAGCAAAATAGTGATAACTTTGGAGTTTTTGTGTTTGATGTGCAGAATGTGATTTATTAGAATGTATACAGACTGCCGTTGGTGAAGATGCTGTGCTTGCCTCAGCAGGAAATAAGGCCCTATCATGTTTCTTATCTTATGTTTCCTCTGGTGGAAGTTTTTTAAATGTAACGTCAGTAACCATTTCCTGTAGATTTACTTACTGATAACACTGCATAGCCCAAACTATACCTAGGTGTCTGGCTGAGGCAGGTAACTAATATACTGTACACCATCTTTACAGTCCACAGAAACAGTTCTTGGAACCTTTAGATCGTGGACAAGGGATGCCTATCAGTGTGCAAGGAGGAGAAAACTTCTTAAAAAAAGTCACTGAAACATTACACGGTGAGTCAGCTTTCTTGTAAGTTGACATACAGGAACAGCCTGCTTTCTATGTCATGCTGTGCTTCTTTAATGAAGGCTAAAGTGTGCTTTCTGCATGAGAGTCAGTATTTCATCAATTAAAGCTGCAGTAGGCAAACATTTGGAAAGCCCCTAACACCAGGAGAAGGCTCACTTTGAAGGCACAAACTGATAACAGATAACAGTCATTTGTGGCTTTATCTGAGATTCAAACTCGCTCTTCTGAGTAAAAAGCCTCCATCTGACTCATTGCACCACCTACTGTTGCCACTTGTCAACTGAAAACTCCTGTCATTAAAATCTTCTATCATGGGCTGAATTTTTTTTAAAGCCAAGAAGACATGCGGAAGTTGATTGTCCTTTAGAGTTAATGCAAAAATTTGTGCTGCCCAAAAAATTCTTTTACAGCTGAAAGAAGCAGAATGTGCCTCACACTTCTTCTGCCTCGGTCCTGTGGATAAGCTGCCAGTGACAGAATGTGGGACGTGAATGAGTGGTGGGAGCGGTGGTGCCTTGGTTTTTCTTGATGCTGACATTAAAGAATGACTTTTGCTCTTTCATTTTACCGTTTTACCAACCTGTGGCGTAATGCATGCCGCTTCAGTTTCACGTATTTCAGCAGTCATCACACGTGCTGCTACTGTGTGTGACTTTTAAACTTGTGCCGCTCTTGGTTTCGAGCTGTATCCGGATTCTTAGTGGTCTGTTGCTGCTATGATAATGGTTCTCCTCCACTGTCACATGTATCTGCTGACTTCTGGTATGTTGTTGCTCTGTTACGTGACTGATGTTCCACCAGCAGGCACAACATCTTGATGCATGCAGCAATCACAGATGTAATGGTTGTTATAAAGTACTAGCCTGAATAAAAGATGGCCCTGACTTTTTAAAATGCTGTTTTGGTGCAAAAATGATACAGCATGCATTTTAGCATTAACATAACGCTTGTCAAAGAGGCATAAACCAAGATTCCGACAGTAGCTATAACCTCTGGCCAAAGTCAAATCTCTTCAGTTAAAGTGAATGTATAGTATAGAGTGTATTTGGTGTTACGTTACTGATTAAAGGTTTTCCTTGCAGAACAACCATATGTGTGCCTGGGCTGCATATCCACTAAAAAGTGGACCAGCATTGAACAAAAGGATATACAATCCCTGGAATTTCCCGAACCCTCACCTGGCTGTCCCATCATCATCCGGTAAGTCGTTTATGTGTCGCACTATCAGGGGTGGATATCTTTTTTGAAATATTTTCAAATCTGCAATCAAGAGCTTCTATTAGAGGCAGTAAAGTCATATGGTGTTTTTTTTTTTCTTCACAGACTACGTCTGACAGATGAAACAGAATTCTGTGCCGACTCATCCAACTCGTGGTTCTGGGATCTGATGCATAAGCTGGATATGCAAACTCCGGAAAAAGCCTCAAATATGATTCTAGAGGGGGCTGAGATGTATGATCCTCCATCCAGTTAGGCTGTAATAGCTTTTAGTCGATAGAATTCTGCTTGCCTTTTGTTTTTTAATGTTTTGCTAACTAATCTATACATATTTGCTAAGAAAAGGTGTAAAATTCCCCAACTCCACTTTCTTTAATAAGAATTTGTAACTATTTTTTTTTAACTGTGATCCCATTTATTGGATGTTTAAAAAAAGAAACAAACACATTTATAGGGGGTCAGTTCTCTTCCAGGCAGTTGCAATTTAGTGTTTAGCCTGAAGTGTCTGTGAAGATTCTCAGTCATCCAGGTCATGGTTATTCTCGTAGATTAATCGTAGCAACTGGACTTGAAGACGTTTCCAGGGAGGACAGACGGTTTGAGAGAGGGGTGAAAGACCATCACTCAACAGAGGTGGAGGTCTGAGGCATCACCACTCACCTGTTTACAATTCAGTCCTAAGATCTCTCCCTAGGAAGCTGAAACCAGAGTCACACTTAGCCACAAAAGACCTGAACGGATCCCATCGTGGCAGGGGGGAGCACTAACGACTCACATAACGAGAGGGAGGAGCAACAAAGCCCCAACTGAAACCGAAACTCAGGCGTTAATGACTCCTTAAGGATGTAAGTATGTGGAACTCCCAACTACTTCGAACTGATGAAGCCTCTTGGATGAGAGGTGGAACGTCTTCAAGGAACTCAAGCAAGTCCAGTTGCTACGATTAATGTACGAGAATGTTTAGCCGTAAGTGAACATGACATTAGTAGATTTCTATTTGCACCCAGTGATCTGAAGTGTAGTCCACAAATAAATACCTGAGGGCAGACAGGCAACTTGGTAGAGTTATTATCTATACTATATATTTTGCCAGATGTTTGAAATCTTTTTGGGTAACTCCAAAGCAATGGGATAGCATGCCTTCTTCTAGGCCACATACATAGATAAATGTGGCTGACTATTATCTAAGCGATGTAACAGGGACGGAGTTATGCATGCAACACGATCCATTTGTTACTCTACTGTTAACAATTAGCTAAACTATTTTAATTATTGCCAACTGCAGGAAACATTCAAGCAACATAACATATTATTGACCCAGATTTTTTTTATTTGTTTAGTTTGTTGTAATCAATTTGAACATCATACATTTTACAGTAATGCCAGTATTATGTGACATGCACACCTTTTTAAATAGGTGATGTGTCAGATTAGAGAGACGTGTGGAACCCCGACCGTGATTTCTGATAAAGACTGTGGCTTTTAAAGTGTTACAGGAGTTGTCTTTGGGTCTTTGCATTATCTTTTATGAATCAATCTTTACTGAACTCAATATACGACAACATAAAGAAAAAAAAGGAGACTTTCTTGAAAGCTATCTTGATCGTGTAGCCTGACAAATGTTCAGGAAGATTTTTATGTCAGTAATCGAAACAATTGTTTTCGTTCATGCTGTGCAAAATACAATTTGGCCCAAGAAGATTGATCCGACATACTACATGGAATAAAAAGTACAAATTCTAAGGCCTGATGCTCATTTTCATTCCAGATGGACCTGCAGAATCTCTATGTTAATATAGTGACTTGACCACTCATTCATTAAGTTGACTCCAGCTTCTTCTTCCATCTGCCACCACTGAAGGCTGCCTCAGCTTGCTGAAGCTTCAGTTTCTCCAGGTGTTCCTCCAGCTGGTCCGAGGCGTCCACGGTGTCCTCGAGGTCCCGCAGCAGGATCCTGTTCCCCAGCAGCCCCCTGCGCTCCTTGAGCCTCAGGTTGCCCTCCTGCAGGCTGTTGCGTGCCTGCTTGGTCCTGGTCAGGAGCTCCCTCTTCCTGGCCACCGCGGCCTCCACCTCGGCCAGCTGCCCTCGCTTCGCCTCGACCTCCATCTTGCTCCAGTACAGCTTTTCCTTTATGTTTGACAGAAGCTGACACAGCAGGAAGAAAACACGTCAAGGCAAATATGACATAATCTGTACAAGTGGCCTCCTCCACTTACCTCCAAGTTGCTGCTGATCTTTCTCTGCAGCTTCAGCGACTCCTCACGTTGCTTCTCGGCGTGTTTTTTCTGCTTCAGCCTCGCGGCCTGCAGCTGCTCAAACTGGATCTGCAGGGGGTCCCTGCTGTGTCCCTCCATGTCACGGAGCTCTGCCTCCAGCCGGCGGATCTTGATCCTCAGCTTGATGTGCTTGAGGCGCAGCTTGACCAGCTCGTCCTGTCGAAGCTGCTCTGCTCTCAGGGACGACTCCACTTTGGCCTGAGCTGCTTTCTTACCCAGGTGTCGACTCAGGGCTGCCGCAACCGCCTCCTGCTTCAGTGCCATCAATGCTCGCCATTCTTTTTCCACCTGAAGATGAAGATTAGACAGTTTTGCCCAATGGTCAGTACAGTATACACCATATAATCAACATTACGTTGGCTGATGTGGGTGCTAAACTATTTTTTTTAAAGACAATCAGACCTGTCAGAGTTCGTGCAAAATGTTTTAGTTGTGATTTTGCTTTTCCCCCCCAGATTTTCAAGTTAAATTTGTCAAGTTTTCCTCCCTTGTTCACATAGCACTGAGAGCAGTGGCTGCATGGTTCAGTATGCATGTCACATCCATCCAGCTTCATGTGTAGATCCCTTGTACTCCTTCAGAGAGAATAAGAGATCGTTTAAAGCCCCTTAGAATGTGGCTCCAAATCTTAATACGGTACTTCTGCAGAGCATTATGTATTCTTTAACAAACAATCGAAATTAATGTTTAAAAAGACATTCTTGGCTGCTGCTTTAACTTTCAAACACTCGGCTAACGTGCTTCATCAGAATCAGAATCAGCTTTAATGGCCAAGTACGTACACAACATACAAGGAATTTGGCTTCGGCTGTTGGTGTCGCCCGAGGAATTTGCAGGAATAATAGAAACTGGAAAATTAAAAAATAAAATAAGATAAAGTAAAATAACTACAGAAAGAAAAGAATTAAAATGAAATGAAAATACAATTCATCTGGAACGTGTTTGTTCCATCAGATTTATTTAACAACACTTATATAACTGCAGAGATATGTAGTTTTAGTAAGTTAATCTCTTTTCATTTAAGAAATATGCAGACGTATCTGCACCACTGAGGTCTCGCATTATTCGACTGGTGTTATATACTTTGATGGACATGTAACTCCCCCAGTTTAAAAGCTAAAGACCTTTCTTCAACTACAACTCCCATGGTGCCACTGGGTTCCAAATGCAGATTCTATTTCATGAGCCATTAATGGCAGATGGGATCTGAAGATTAGACAGTTGAGAAAATACAATCTGCAGCTTAAATCAATTCATTTTCGGTTTTAGGTTGAACTGTGTGGAGCTGTGTTTTGTTCCCAACTGTACGAATGAAGCATTTTGGCAACAGCAGCCAAAGCTAATGGCTATTGTAGTGTTCAGAGCTGTCCACCATGCAAAAACAATGGACAGAATGTGATTTTTTATTTTTATTTTTTTTTAAATTAACGTAATCAAGAGTGGTGGCCATGATATAAACATAAGGGACTGTTATTCTATCTGGGAAAGTTTGGTGTTTCTGTGTTCCACCATGAAGAACATCAATTAGATGAAAAAAAAAAAAAAAAGCTGAAATGTGAATACAGAATTGAAAAACAACACTATTCCGTTCAATGTTTTGCAGGTGTGAGCACAGCTTCATTGTCTTCACACACTGCATTGTGAGACAAAATGAGGCCAAATAATTCATTCTGCATTTCAGTGTGATGTGAATATCATAATTTACCCAAATCCATGCAGACTATGTGAACTCCATGCACTGCACATATGTCAGGAAAACAAATAGTCCTTAAAACAAATGCTTGTTATGAGGCGTAGACTTTGTGAGGAGATTCTCCCTCGTCCACACCTTCATCCCGTTTTCTTAAAGGAGTTGCAACTGAAGTAGTCGCTGCCGGACTTTGTAGATGCGTAGATTTGATGGATGCACCCTAAACACAGTTGGAAAATCTAAATTCTCCAAATATCCTGTGCTATGAGGTGCAATCACACTGACATGCTACAGCCCAATCTGTATTTGAATGTACAATGTGCAAAGTTGTGCTGTTTTAAAGAGGTCGGACATAATTTCTGCTTCAATTAAATTTCTGTCTTTGTTCATTCTATAAATGAAACGACAGCAACTATACCATTTAATGTTCACGCTGCATTCAAGGAAGGCCTACCGGATACTGAGTGAAAATTAAACTTTCATGAAGTTTAATCATTACTGTTCTAAAGCAACTGTGAGTGTAGTATAAAACTGTAAATCAATATATAAAGCATTTTTTAAATAATGCAACCTGTAACCTGCACAGGTCTGTAAAATGACCTTGTCCAGCTTCTCCTGGGACTGTGTTCTGTTCTCCTCGGCCTGCTGCTGAGCTGATTCTGAGTCAGCTGTGAGCTGCTGCTGCAGGTCGGTCAGGATGTTGATGTACTTCTCATACTCCTGCAGCTGCTCTGTCGCAGGCTCTTGTCTCTCCAGCTGGGCGTTGTCTCCGGCCTTCTTGCGGAAGTACTCTGCCAGTTTCATCTGCAGCTTGCTGCTGCGCTGGCTGGCTTCATCTCTCTCCTTGCACAGCTCCTGGAGCATCTGCCTGTACTCTTCATACCTGATGTCTTCTCTGTCTGCAGCAGCAGTAATGTCCTCTTCTTCAGCCTCCTCTTCCTCCTCCTGCTCAACCCTGGTGGTCTCCTTTTCCGGGGTCTCAAGATGCAGCCTGGCAGGTCCATCGTCACTATCAAAAACAACACTTTCTTTATTGGTCAGTGGCTGTTCAGTGACTTTATTCATCCTCACATCCAAGTCTTCACATGAGGAGATGCTGCTGGCGGCACCAGGGAGCTCATTTCTACTGCTCTCTTCGGGCTCACTTGTGGCTGCTTCAGCGACAGAAGGCTCTTCTGTGACTTGTCTGCTCTTAGAGAGTTTGTCTTCATGATCTGATGTAACCATTTCAGAATCTTCTTTTTGATTTCTGTCAGAAGGAATGGAAGAATCATGCTCCTGTGACGTCTCCCTCTCAGTGTCATCCGTCACCTCATTTTCTTCATGTTCTGGCTGTTTGTCCATTTTTAATCAGAAAAAAAACAATCCCAAAAGCATTATTCAATTTTTTCTGTAGCTATAAGGCTCGTGCACTTCTGTAGTCAATGAAAGTATTCGTTTTGTTTCTGTTGTCCTGGTAACTCGGCTCAGGAGCCAATCAGCGGCGGGCTGACTTATTCTCATGAATATTAACAAGCAGGATGTGAGTAGCTCGCGCTGTTAGGCTCGCGGTGCGCAGGCGCGAAGTTCTGCCTCCAACAACAAGAAGCAGGAGCCAGGCAAGATGGCCGACCTGGGGAAGAAGTACTGCGTTAACTGCCTTGCAGATGTTACAAACCTGCGGCTTCGCTGCACCGACTGCCCCGATATCGAGCTTTGTCCGGAGTGCTTCTCGGCGGGCGCAGAAATCGGTAACCACCGGAGATGGCACGGCTACCAGCAGGTCGACGGCGGTCGGTTCTCTCTCTGGGGTCCCGAGGCAGAGGGAGGATGGACCAGCAGGGAAGAGCAGTCGCTACTCGATGCTATCGAGCAATATGGATTTGGAAACTGGGTACATCACTTTTTAAGTTACTTCATTTAATTTAACGCTATAACACTTCATTTACATGCACAAAAGTTTTGTTTCAAAGTGCTAAGACAGTGTAAAGAGTAAAAGTTGGTACGTAGCCGTAATGTTAAAGTAACGTTAGTGACCTTTGGGGGGAAAATGAAAAACGCATTTCTTCACTCTGTTGTAAAAGTTGGACGGCTGAGCAGTATTTAAGAGCGGAGTATCACTCTGCGACTGTCGACATCTAAAACAGGGGAACAGCTTCAAATTTTACTTTCGAATAGTTTTACATTTACGCTAAGAACTTGCCACATTAGCCAGAACAGTTTAGGAGTAAGTTACCGCAAAACTAGAAGCCGGAGTGTTGCAGAGACCAGTCAGTGGCTGATCAAACAGCACAGGGACTCCATGCTGCAGATCAAGAACACAGGTCTAGAAAATGTCATCAATTAAATGAACTAACTAGAGGCTCAGCTCAGCTAAAACCGGGATCGTGCTGTAAATATACCCAGTGATTCTACGTAGTCCCACCAGATATGCTGCACCGCCAGATATAGTGCTGTTGTACAACTCAGTGTACAAACCTTATAGATCAGTGTGGAGGGAAAACACATAACCAGAGGCATTACTGGGATCTTGAAACACTAATCCAGCAGTCTTTTATAGTATTAGATATTATGACTTGATAATTGCAGTATTTTGAAGGTATTTTAGAGTAAAATGAATATAAAACATGTTTACCCATGCTTAACCCATGTTTTACATTCGACCAGTGCTTCTTAAACTGTGTTAGTCTTATTTTAGCATAACTACATATACATTGAAAATACTTGTTTCTATAAGTTGCGTTAAATTTATATTTGGGCTCTTTCTCTATTCCGTGTGAAAAGGTGCAGTTGAGTGGAAAAAGTTAACCCATGAAGTCTCAAAACACAATAAAAACAAATAAAAACAAAGTGCTGCTGTCAAAAAACACTGAAAATTCTGTCCATAGCCTAATGATGACTTATCTAATGCCTTCAACTAAAGCAGTATCATGCTATGACATTGTGAAATTAAAAAATCTCCATAAAAACACACTTCATGTGACAGAAAAATCTTTTGACTTTGGTAAATAGGTCAGACTTTCATGAACGGTAAAAAAAAAAGATTTTTTTTTCTTTTTTCTCAACTATCTTATATTATTTTAGAAGAAGTTAGCACTTTATTGGATTAAAATATAAATAGATCTTGAACTGTTATTTTAATTATTTAAAAAAAAAAACTTAAGTCTAAAAACCAACTAAACAAAAATAAATTAGACTATTCATAGAACATTTAGGGCTAAAGCCTCGGATGCACTAGTGCCTGATGTGTAACACATGCCACGTTCTGTCGCATTGATCTAATGCAAGCTTTGTAAAAACAGGGTTCTGAATTTTCCCATCAGATCCTGTTGTAACTGGGTTATGGCAATAATTATTTAAATTGCTGGTGAAGATTTTTTTTTAATGATTATTTGCCAAATTATGCAATTTGGTCTACAGATTATTAGACTATATGATCATGGTATGCTTTACAGACATTTACTATTATTATTATTATTATTATTATTATTATTATAATTATTAATACTAATACTACTACCTTCTCTGAAATCTTAATCAGACATTATTCGGTAAAGCTGTATACATAAATAGTGCTAGTTACATAATGGATAGCTTATATTTCTCTTTCTTCTATTGTCCACATTAGTACCAATTTCCTGTTTGTGTTATTACAGGAGGACATGGCCGCTCACGTCGGAGCATCCCGGACTCCTCAGGAAGTCATGGAGCATTATGTCACCATGTACATCCACGGAAACTTGGGTAAGGCCTGCATCCCTGACAGTATTCCAAACCGGGTTACGGACCACACCTGTCCAAGTGGCGGCCCGCTGTCGCCCAGCCTCACCACGCCACTCCCCCCACTGGATATCAGTCTAGCTGAGCAGCAGCAGCTGGGCTACATGCCGCTACGTGACGACTATGAGATCGAGTACGACCAGGATGCCGAGAAGCTCATCAGCGGGCTGTCGGTCAACTACGACGACGAGGATGTAGAAATCGAGATGAAACGTGCCCACGTCGACATGTACGTGCGCAAGCTCAGAGAACGCCAGCGACGTAAGAACATCGCTCGAGACTACAGCCTGGTGCCTGCATTCCTGGGCCGAGACAAGAAAGACAAGGAGAAGGAGAAGCCAGGGACGTTGGGAGTCGTGGGCACTGCTGGTGGTGTGGTTGGACCAGGAGCTGGCGGTGGAGCAATCGGATCAGGTTCCACGGCAGCAGTAGGATCAGGTCCTGTTCCGAGTACACCCAAAAGAAAGATCACTAAGGAGGAGAAGGAGCAGCGGGTGAGGCTGCGGGGGCTCTGCCAGTTCATGGCTCACCGGGAGTTTGAAGACTTCTTTGAAAACATGCATAAAGAGCGTATATTGAGGGCCAAGGTGCGTGAGCTGCAGCGCTACCGCCGCAACGGCATCACGCGTCTGGAGGAGTCTGCCGAATACGAAGCCGCGCGCCACAAACGGGAGAAACGCAAGGAGAACAAAAGTGTGGTCACCTCCAAACGAGGCAGCTCGGGAGGGGGCGGGCTTGGTTCTGGGATGGGACTCGGGGTTGGAGCAGGAGGGGCAGGAGGCGTCGCCGGAGGGTTGGGAGTTGGAGGTGGGATCAAAGAAGAGGGCAAAGATGGTGAGTTTGCCGCCATCGAGAATCTGACGGGCTTTGAGCTGCTGTCAGACAGGGAGAAGGTGTTGTGTAACTCTCTCAACCTCAGCCCGGCGCGCTACCTGACTGTCAAAACCATCATCATCAAAGATCACCTGCAGAAAAGGCAGGGCATCCCGGCCAAGAGCCGACTGCCCAGCTACCTGGACAAGGTTCTCAAAAAGCGCATTCTCACCTTCCTCACAGAGAGCGGTTGGATATCCCGAGACGCCTCTTAGCGGTCTGATTTTGGTCAGGTGGTAATAAGCTGATGATTGCTGGTAGCTGATAAGCTGTACGTTTTAGAGGCTGGACAGAACTACCAGCTTTCACCGTTTCTTGTCAGGGGTGACCATGTGAATATGTATCTTGTAAAGAAAGAGGATGCCCCGCCGAAGAAAAAAAAAAATCTTATTTTCATACCAGGGGAATGGGACAGGGTGGAATACAGCTCCGTGGCTTCAGCATGAGTTCTGTCCATAATGTGTCTACATGACGATAACAAGAATGAGAGTTGTTCTAGTGCTATAGCAAGAAGTTCTCTCAAGACATATATATGTAGAAACAATACGATAAATTCAACCAGCGGCAGGGCAAAGGCCATTTCATGCTGAAAGGAAGGACATAAAAGAACATTTCTTGAACATGTAGTGTTCTTGGTAATTCTTTAGGTGAATGTTAACTAGTGGGTGACAGAAATGATCAAAAGCTGTGTTTTTAGAGTCTCTTAAACTTTGTTTGGGGTTTCATTAATCAAACCTGCAGTGGGTAACTTTCCAGCACAAGGTAGCTGTTTGAATTGATGACGGCTGCCAGGGGGAGATGATACTGCAAAAGCAACACCCATCGTCAGGCTTAAAATAGGTTGACACAGAGCTAAACCGATCAATCACCTAGGCTGATATTTTAGCTCATCGCTGATCAGCATTCGCACACAGGTTGACCACAGAAATGCCAAAGAACATGCTAACAGATAAGGACACAGTCAGTCTTCCAGAGGATGCTGCCAGGTTTATTTTTGATGGGGGAAAACTGTCCCAGTCAGTACACCTCTTGGTTAAATAACCAAATTTAAAGGGTCCTGATTAAAAATGTGACATGTTTATCTTTAAAACTAAAAATATCGGCTGATAGCTTGTATTTAATTGAAGCCCCTGAAACCCTAGCGTCAATTATTTAAAGTACTTTTCAATGGTACTAAATGGTCGATGTGCTTTTTAGGATGACGTAGGAGCTGTTTGATCAGATTTCATTGGCAGTAGCTGTTTTCCCACAATGTTCTTTAAGCGCATTTTGAAGTATTGTATTTGAAAAAATGTGTTGGAGACGACAAAATAAAGGGGAAAAATGCAGGAAAAAGTTTTTGCACTCGCTTAAGGTAAATACCACCTTATTATCATAACTCATTATGTACATTAGAGTAAGTTCATGTACATATTGAGAGATAGAAACAACTCTTTGGTGAAAGTTCTGACGTGGCAAACGTTTTACTCACGTGATTGATCGGCTGCTTCTTTTGTTGTCTTAGACTCTAGACGGGATGAAACATGTCCGGTACCAGCTGACATGAAAGAATAATTCTCCAATTTTTTCTCCAGGTTCTCTGTCATAGATCGCCAAAGTTTTGTTTGTTTCCTCTTTGAAGGTTTACAGACGCTGGCAAACAGCTGGTTGTGTTCTAGTCTCTTTCTTACGGCCATGAGTCATGTGGCTCGTACTACCACTTTCTGACACTATGCAACATAGTTGAATCGCTCCAAAGCTGGTAAACGAAACAAGCCTAGTTCTCTCTGTTTTTTTGTTTTTTTTCCTCTGAAATGTCAAAAGTTGGCTTTACATTTGGCAAACATATAGAAGCCCTAATCAGCTTTTGGGGGTGTTTAGCTCCTGTCAACCCCGGCTAGAAGTAGGGAGAACTCAGATTTTTATTTTTTTTCCTGAGCAGTGTGACACAGCTGTATTGCCATAATTTAAATATATATATATAAATAAAAATAAAAATTGATTATTTATTTTACAAAAACTGCAAACAACCTGGAATCAAAATGTACAACATTTTCCCCAAGTGCCCACAAGGGTTAAAAATACAAGAAGAAAGTGGATCTGCATGCTGTAGATAGGTCATTAAGCGCATTCTGAATTAGTTTCCGCAGCCTGCAGATCAGTCCACTTCACCTGAATAGTCTCTGAGTTTGTGTCACATGACTTTTGATTGGGTCAATTAGGCCTTCCCGTCGCACATATAAATCCAGACTTCTTTGCTTTTTTTCGTACAGAATCTGGGCGAGCAAACGCGAGTGTATTTTTGGCAAATGTTTAAATCGACATGTAGAATAAAGTGATTTTGATGAACTATCACAGTTTGAAGCCGCGATTCGATTGATTTTTCCCGAACAACCAGCACGTTGAGTAGTTTAAGAACTGCCTGAAAGTTGATAAGATTTTTTTTTGTACTCTTTCTGGCTCTAATGAATGGTGTAATTTTGGCGTTTTCGTATTTTTTTTTTGTAAACTTTCTAACTTGTTACATGAAATCAACGTGAAGAAAAAGCTCCACTTTGCAAATGTAGCACCCAAAACCTTTGACATCTAGTGCAGCTTAGTACAGCTGCCCTCATGCTACAACACAGGTAAAGCAGATTGCATAAAGTCATTAACCATTTATATTTAAGTCCAATTCCAAATTTGATGTTTTTACTGAATGAGCAACAGAGCTAATATTACACCTCAATGTTCATCCTTATTTAAGTTTCCTGACATCCTCCTTATGGCTGACCACTTCACACAGCTTCCCAAATGGTTAGTCAAGCCAGACGGTACCTGCCCCCGCCTTGGCAGCCTATCGTCACTTGTCTTCACTTTGTTTCGAAGGCAGAGCCATAGCACCGGTGACTCACACTCCCTCTTTGCGTAACGTGCCAACGTGCTATTTAAATGCAAATTAGATTATTGAATCGGCTATCACTTCCGAGCAGGAGTGCTGAAATACAAGAGGAAAGGCACGAGACTGTGTGGATGTTACCTATGCTAGATTCATGTTCTCGTCTTCTTTTATTTTGTCTGCAGCTAATTGAAAATAGGCTTGGGTTGAAATGTGAGCGGCATTAGTTCTAGTAGGCGGGCTTAATGAGGCGTGCTTTGCCCCTTTTTTTCTTTTTGGTGTTTTTTTTTTTTATTGTAGCATCCAAGAAGTTTTTGCATTAAGATTGTGAATCATCTGTGAAGGGTGTTCATGTCTCTTTGTAATTTAAAAAACAATCATTCTTTTGCATATTTCATTTCATGCGGAGCTCCAAACCATGTATACTGAAACATCCCAGCTGGTTTGAAGGGATAGTCGGCAAAATCCCATGAAAAGACTCACACTAGCAATCGCTGAAACCTACAAAAACAAGTTCACACTGGGCGACACACACTCTAGTCTGTTTTGGCCGTATATGACAGGCAGCAACCTGCAACTGTAAACAATCACTAGAGCACTAGATTCATCCGCAGCAGAAAGTAGTCCCTAATACATATACCTGTATATATACTTGTTCATGAACGTCTTCCACAGAAATCAGTGGGTTTGGAAGTGTGTGAGATGTGAGTATCGAGGGATTAACAGATGTTTTCTTTTCATGGGATTAGTCGACAATGAGAAAGATTTTCATGAAAGGTTTCCAGCCTTCTTCTGAGGGGATGAACACCCCTTTATCCAAATGCTTTTCCTACACGTCTTTGTGGTACATGATTAAAACAGCCACCAATCTACAACTTCTTATGATCTTTCCAACATTATCGGTGGGTCCAGTCCAGCTCGTAGACTAGTTTTTCAGACCTTTGCAGCCCACTGCTAGTGGATTTGGACATCTTTGTTAACCGTCGTGGGTTTATTGAAGGTGCTAATTGAGCAGAGGTGTATTGGTTCTGTAAGATATTAAGCTTTTTTTTTTCCCAAGTTAGTAAAATTCCATTTGACCCAGAATGTTCTATTAAGGTGATGCTAATTTCCAGCCGATGACCTGTCAGTTAAAGCTATTTGACGTTGTTGCTTTGTCTAATTCTCACCATTCAAAGACAGATTTATTTTTAATTTTGTTTTGACCACGGCATTGTTCTGCACGTGCGACGGAATGTTGGTGTGTTGAAGTGTCTCAAAAGAAAAACGCGTTCCATTCGGGTGAATATTTTTTTGTAAGGGGGATTTTGCTTACTTTATGTCACCAAATGTAAATAATTTTGTAAGATAAAAATTGGGGCGGGAGGAAATATAATTACTGACCTGTGAAATGTACAGTATTTTGTGTCATGGAAATTTTTTATAGCTTTTGTAATAAAAAAACAAACAAAAAAAAGTTTTTGGATTAAAAGAAGCAGCATATTGTGCGGCTTTGGTTCTCGTGATGGCATGCTGTTGAGCTGTCTTTTATCTCGTTGCCCGTCTGATACCGTTTGTGCTGTTCCATCACTTTGTTGTTTCACATGACGAGGTATGTATGGAGATGTATTAAAAAAAAAGCGTGCAACTACTTTATCATTTCTAAATAGTCCTGTTTGTGTAATCCTGTCACAACACAAAATGTCAGATATTTGTCACGAGGAGGAGGTTGGTCTGAGCGGCGACACAAGAGCAGCATGTTAATGAGGTTACAATGATTCCTTTCACCGCCATCAGGAAAGAGCAAAAAAATGGAACAGACTTCATTTGCAATATAAAAAGTCGTTAATGTGAAAATGACAAAAATGAGAATCAGCAATGAAAAGTGACTTTACAGAAGTACTTCCATTTCAGGCTTCTATTTGGCTGATACAACATGTGATTGTACTTAAAGTAAGATTGTAAATGCAGGACCGTTGTAATCATCTAAAGTGTTTGTACGCAATTGTAGTGCGACTTTCACTGAAAAGGATCAGAGTACTTCTTCCGCCGCCATTTTTAATTTGAAGGGAAGAAAACACAAATAGACATCACCTTCCCAGAACAATACAGAAGTAGCATTTAAAGGATTGTGTTAAAGTCACTTTTTAAAAAATTGCAAACATGCTTCATGACAAAGATCCAAGCCATCAGTGTTTTAGTGCATCTCAATACTTTTGAGATTTTTTGCTCCTGAAGGCGTACATCTCTCGAAATTGCTCTCAAACTTTTTCATATTTTAAAATTGTTTATTAATTAGCTGGGTACCTTATGTTTTAGCAAAATATATTGATAGCAGGGGTGCAGGGTGGCGCAGTTGGTAGCACTGTTGCCTTGCAGCAAGAAGGTTACCGGTTCGCATCCCGGTTAGGACACCCGGAATCTTTCTGCTTGCATGTTCTCCCCGTGCAGTGTGGGTTCTCTTCAGGTTCTCCCACACAGTCCAAAAACATGCTGAGGTTAATTGGTGATTCTAAATTGTCCATAGGTGTGAATGTGAGTGTGCTTGGTTGTCTGTCTCCAAGTGTGGCCCTGTGACAGACTGGTGACCTGTCCAGGGTGTCCCCTGCTTTCGCCCTAAGTCGGCTAGTGAGGATTAAGCGGTGTATAGATAATGGATGGATATTAATATCAGGAAATAGTGCATTTGTCAGGACTATTTTCAGCTGCGGATTAATACATGTTTAGTGCTTAATACTACAGCCATCTCACACAGGCGTAAGACAAAGATTAAAAAAAAAACATTTAATGGTAGCTCCTTCAAGGAATAGATATTGGGGATTACAAGGACAATATTAGGGGAGTTGGTCTGTACCGTTATCATGCTTGTGTTTTGAAACTACACTTCCCACAATGCTTCGGTGGATGCTTAATGTCATAATTGCTTCTGATAGTTGCGCTAAAATCTATGCATCAGGTATTTGTGTTTATGCACGTAGGCACCAAATTGCCTCCCTGAGCCGATTTCCTAACATCAGCATTCATCTGGGTCAAAGTCAAATACTAAACCAATAACGATTTCAAAGTTGATCAGTTTATTCTGATGCAGTGACAGTTTGGACAAAGGTCCACACATATAATTCTTCTACTGGTTTACAAGTAAAGTTACATTACTGTCCGCCACCACTGAGCTAAACTGTGGCAGAGAGGTGTTTAAGCGACTGAAGCTGGCTTATCGAACAAGACAAAGATGTTTTCATCGTTAAAGCCTTGGGAAGTCAACGCCAGCACAAAGTAAAACCTCGACTTTTCCATCATATCCGACTGTACTGTTCATTACTTTATTCACAGACTGAATTTCAAACTCACAGAACAAAAAAACAACTGAGAAGTTCAACATTATTATAATTAGGCTTTAAACAAAAGTCCGGAATGACAGCAGCTCAGTATCAGCACTACTCACTTTGTGAATATGTTTTGACACCATATCTCACCCCTTGAAAAGAAGGGTTTATGATCTTATCCTATCTGTCTCACTTGCTTTTTTTCCTTCTCGAGATTTATGGTTCTGAGAGGAAACATGAAAGCTGTGATCTGCTGATTTTATTAAATAATCTCTGACAATAACAGAAATGACTCATGGCTGATGACAAACTGAAATTTTACTGGAAGGACTGCCCTGTGCCAGACAAAGTGTAGCTGTTAAAAACTGTTGGATGTTGTCCATGTAGAAAGTTCCGTTGGGTTCTTGTCTTTTTGAGGCACCATAGAGTGGGTGGGGCGGTGGTGTGAGGACAGGCTTGGGGGGAAAAGGGTGGAAGGGCCTTGACCAGTCTGCTGAGCCTGAGGTCATCCATCTCTCAGGCAACCACGCTAATCCCACTTTGTCACGCAGTTACACCATGAGTCCTAGGGGGCCTTGGCCACGCCCACCAATGCCGGCCTGAGGGTGCGACCGTGGATCTTGTAGCCCACTTTGGTTACTACGGCGACAGTGCCGGGCTCCTTGCCTTCCACAGGGGCGTGAAAGAGGGCCTCGTGCTCGTAGGGGTCAAACTTCAGGCCGTCGGGGTTGAGCTTGACCAGGCCGTGCTTGGTGAACACCTTCTGGATCTGGACTTCGGTCATCACCAGGCCGTCGTACAGGTTCTTCAGGTGGGGGTTCTGGCTCGTCACCTCCTCCTTGGGCACGCTCTCTGTGGCCTTTTCCAAGATGTCGGCAACCTCCAGCAGGTCCTTACAGAAGCCCTGGATTCCTGATGTGGGAAAGATGTTGAATCATTATTCGGTATGCTTAAATCAGAAATGTTCTGCATTCACACCCCACATGACACCAACAGAAAGAACATGTAACTAGAACTGTCTTTCAAGCAAACCTGTCTACATTTATGAAACTTTTGCTTTGTAGACATCATCAGTGGTCGGCCTGACTGACAGCAAGTGGAATGGAACCAAAAGTAGGAAACAACATGTCTCCAACTGAGGTATGTTTTCTTTAGGTTGTGTTTTATTTCTGTAAATATCTGTGACACCTTAAAATATGGCATATAGTGAAAAAAAATCATCATGTCAGTGTCAATATCCATCCATCCATCCATTATCTATACACCACTTAATCCTCACTGGGGTTGCAGGGGGGCTGGAGCCTATCCCAGCTGACTTAGGGCGAAAGTGACAGTATCGAGTTTGCTAACATTAGCCACAAAAAGCTAGTAGTCATACCAGACCAAACAAGTTTACTAAACTGAAAATGGGTGCGTTTTGTTGCTTCTGATTGCAAGATAGCATCATTTCTTTTTCAAAATGTTACCTAGTGTCATTTTAGGCAGGTCATAAGCAGGTTTAGTACCTTCTAATGGAAGAAAGACGCACCTGTACCTATTCAGCGATAAGCCAAGTGAGAGATATGCGGCAGAAATGCATTTAGCGAATGTTTTTCTGGAGTCTCTGAGAAGACATCTGATATTATACAGTACATTTTAAAAGCCCTAATTGTTATACTTTAAAACTCACGGTTAATAAAAGGGTGGAAAGGTCATGTATCCATAATTGAAGTAGAACAGTGTTAAACTGTTCAGAAAAAAAGGAGCACACTGTAGTATTTAAACAGTGCACA
Organism: Stegastes partitus; assembly: GCF_000690725.1. Lineage (NCBI taxonomy): Eukaryota > Metazoa > Chordata > Actinopteri > Pomacentridae > Stegastes > Stegastes partitus. The sequence continues at coordinate 420,650 of NW_007578147.1, read as the reverse complement.
TAGTAAGTGTATTTAAAGGCATGAAACCAACTGCATGACCATTTTAGAAAGTTGCCCTTGAGTGACATCTAGTGGTGTGTCTATGCAACTGCAGAATGTTTTATTCCCTTCTGCAGGGCCTTGCTAGCTGGTGTAACCTGTGAACAAATTGAAAAGCAGCAAATGGAAGAGGTCTTTACCGTATAGTTTGGCATCGTCTATCATCTTCTGACTCCTCGTCCTGAGGTTCTCTGTGTCTGCCAAGGCCCTCTTGTACTTTTCCTGGAAACACGGTGGAAACAGCAAGACATGGCTTAAAAACTCTACATGCTGTTCTTTATCTAATGAAGTAATTACTTCTCTTGTCTTTCAATGCTTTAATGAATATGGTATTAACCTCTAATTAAGGCTATTGTTAGCTTGGCTTAAACATACTCATCGGCATACAGAGATGGAGATCAAACCACATTGGGGAACCCTATAATCACACTGCAATCTCATCTTACAGCATCTGTTTTGCCTATTAAATAATTGAGGATCTATTAACTGGCACTGCAGCTAACCAGTGTATTTTTATTACTGATTAACCTCTCAATTCGTTTTACAATGAATAGATTTATTCCTCAGTCTATATGAAGTCTGCCAAAGCCTAAAGGGACATCTTTAAATTGATTCTTGTGCCTGACTGACAGTAACCAGAGGAAAATCCTGCTATTTGAGAAGCAACAACCACAGTGTTTGGATTCTTTAGAGATGATTTTACAAGTTCCAATTTTATTATTTACAGTTTGTCTATCAACAAATGAGTAGACAGTAGAACAGTAACAGCTGCAGCGGTTATTTCACAAATGCAAAGGTGCTGAAAAAAAAAACTATAAGTTTTCAATCCGTACTGTATAGTCAACATCAGAATAGTGCAGTTGGATGACTGCTGGTCTGCAGTCAGCTCAGACTTACTGTCATGTCCTTAAGCTGCTCCTCCAGCTGGGTCTTCTCCTCCATCAGGACTTTCTCTGCTGCATTCTGTTCTGGCTTCTCAGCCTCCTCCTCTGACCCGTGACCATTCTTCTGCTGGGTGGCCGTGCATAATAATCGTGGCGAGGCTCTAGGGGAGGGGGGAAGGATATACAGAATAAGTCAAATTCTGCACAAGTTAAAATTCTGTTACACTGAATTAAACTTTTCTCACGACAGTTCTAGGAGATAATGCTGCCAAACACAAATTGACTCAACTCGTATTTACTGTATACAGGGTGATGCATCTGTGTAGATTTCAGGTGGATATGTTGAGCATGTGCACTTTAAACCCACTACATAACATCCTTGCAGCTTTTACGATTTGCACTGTTTCAACCTGCGAATTGCAATCAATTATTTGCTCAGCCCTACAAACTATTACATTAATATTTACCAGGATGGAGGAAATTAACTGTTTTCTGCTTACAAATCCTGCTTAATGAAATCTAACCAGTGGGTTGGTGACAAAAACCTGAATACATGAGTGGGAATGCTACGATATAATACACACAGAAAAAAACGTGGCTTTCACAGTGACCACATCTCAACCCACCACCCTCTGGGACATTTTGGATGAGGATTGTGAACCCGGCTCTATGTAGTCTGTATAATATTTTACGTCTTCTCAAGCATTTTGACTCTTTATATAGACCTGCTAAATGATGGTATCAGACAGCTTAATTAATAGCACTGCCAAGTAGCTCTTCGTAAGAATGTTATGCAACTACCCTACATGTCATCCACTGTTACTTACATGTATAAGGCCTTTTCAGCTACTGTTGCCATCAGTTACGAGTCTTGAGGTCTAGATTAAATCCTGTTTCAATATTGGAACTTTAATTTAAAAAAATAAGTCTCATCTTTTTTTGCTTGCTTCTGGTTCTTTTTGTAGCTGATCCAGTCTTGGTCTCTTTCATGCCGTATGGTATTGATCGATTACTTGATTGTCCTCTAATTTCTTTTGTATTCTTGTCGTTCTACATCTTTTTTGATCCAGCCAATGTGCTTCCGCTATCACGTTCACAAAGTCGTCTTCACTCAAGTTTACTTGTCACTTTCTTTTTGCATTGATTGTTACATGTAATTAACTTTGTGTTATCTCCCCACCACAGTCTGTGCTTTCTCCTTCTCTGAACCTGTCTGCAGGAAGTTTGGGTTCTGAAGCTGCATGATCTGATCTGTGGTTACTGATGCCACAATCTGTCCACTGTTTATGTTCTCTTGTTTGTCTCTGCTTTCCATGCTTTTCACCGTTCTACCCGCACCCCAACCGGTCAAGGCAGATGGCCTCCATCCTTGAACCTAGTTCTGCTGGAGATCTCCTCCCATTAAAAGGTATTACTTCCTCTCTTTGGGAGTCTTTGGATTCCTGGGGTCTTCCATGTATGATTTTATAGGGTCTAAACCTCAGCTTTTTAAATGGTAAAACAATTTGTATTATTTATTATTATTCATCAAACTGTTTTAAACTTAATTTTTACATTGCTTTGGTAAAATTACATAAAAATAATACTATAGCAGCTCAACTTGTTCAGTAAATTTCTAACATTATTGATAACACTATGACATTTCTCCATTGGGCAGTACTTTGGTTCAATGACTGTTGTTTTAAATATGCTATATAAAAAAAACTTAACTTGACTTAACAGGTGTAGTTTTGTTTTGAGTCATTTGAAGTGATACAACAGCCTATTTCACCATATGTCATCATCTGTCTCCAGCCAATAGAGTAGCGTGACGACACGACGCCAAACTCCATTCACAAATTCCTTATTTAAACCCCTATAGAGCTGTAATAGTCAAAGAAGAGTACGCGTTTACTCGAGATTAGGTTAAATTAGCTGAATAATGAATGGAGTTTGGTTGGGCATTTTCTGCGTATAGATGAAGCCTCGTGAAGGAAATTAAATACCATCTCAGCCTTTTCTGTTTGTTTTTTAGCTAATTAAAGTATCCAACAGCAGACACGCGCAACGTTTTAATACTTTGACATCATTATAACAGGTGTAACAGACAGCTTGAACGTTAGCTTAGCATAAACTACATCCTTCTGCTCACACATGACATGTTATGTCACACTGTTTCTAGCTAGCAATGACATGCCAGCCATGTCACATATTAAGACAGTGCTTAGGCTCATGTTTGAGTCAGTCAGTCTCCAGCCCAGCAAATTACACATCTCTGTTGTCAGTTTCTGTGTATATATTTTTGTTTCCAGAAAGGTCACCAGTGAAGATCGGCTACGAAAGCTACCGTTGCTAACCGGCTACAACCATGAGAAGACAGGAGCTAACCACCCGGTCGGTTCTGTAACAGGCATAATTCAGCTGAAAACGTGATTAAAAAATGCTAATTACCTTAAAAGCGCAGGTGAAGCTACAAGAGAGTAGCTCTGCTTCACTGCTCGTACACACCAGCTCGCCATTTTCCTAACAATCCACTGTGCAGGTAAGAAGCTCCTTGTATCGCACGCTGACGGGACGCACAACCGTGATGACAGCAACGGGAGGTTCAAGCCAATCACAGATGAGTACGCAGAACGCCTCTCCCAGTCGACCAATCACATTCATTAAAGCGCTTGACGACTATAAGTAGTTTGGTTGAGGCTAAGTTAAAGGTGACAGCTCCACATGTGACCAAGGACAGCTTTTTAAAAATCCTTATCAAACTGAAGGTTACACATCCCATGGTTACTCAACTCAAACATTTTTCCTGTGAACATTCAGTGCTTTATCTCAGGGTTAATGTCAACGTCAAAATAAGACAGACTTGCATTTAAACTGTTGTAGTTTCCCTGGTGTCAGAGCTTAAAAGCTGCTACACCTACAGTTTGGTGTGGGGCCTCTCGCCAACTGACAAATGTAAGTGTAATATTTACTCTCTTGTACATCTGTCAACAACTCAAACTCTTTTTTGTCTGTTGTGTGAGGCTGATTTGGCAATGTGTTTCCAACTGCCCAGTCATGTTTTTGTGCATTTTGAAATGTAGTATCAGAAAAAGGAAATGGAAATGGAAACATTAGAAGAAAAAAAAAGTTTTTTGGTTTTTGACTTTTTCAGAAAAATAGTTACAGCACCTTGTTTGAAATAAGTTTTGATGTACCAAACATTTGCTCACATAACCAATCACTCTTTTCTGCTTATTCTGCTGTCTTTGCCTTCGGACACCATGAAACATATCCTATACCAGATGACATGAAAGAACAATCACAACTGTCTTGATTGGCAATAATCCTTGAGAATATCAGTCCATTTTTCTGTTTGTTTCTTCTTCCTCCTCTTCTTCTTCAAAGGTTTTTTAACGATTCCCAAAAAATTATAAAAGCATATTCAAATGAAGTGTGTCAAAAACACCAGAACGTCTAACTACATCATGTCTGATTTTGCAGTATTCAAGCCAGCATGCTTTTCTGGCAATTCTTACCCAGAATTCTCTGCACAGTAGAAGATGTGTCACATATGTCAAAGTGCCTTGCGAGTAACAAGCGAGGGCCGCCAAGAGTGCACAGCCAGTTGATTTCACATTGCAGACTGAAACGGATATATGAGCAAGATGGTCAAAGTTTAGAGGCAATAATATACTGAAGTAGAATCTCCTATTTGTATGATACTGCATGTAGGTGTATATGTGCAGCTGCAGAATATACTGAAAGTAAAAAGAAAAAAAATATGCCATTTGGAACTGGGTGGTTTTGTCACTGCGCAGCTTAATTTATTTGCTCATAATTAATGAAATAATTAATGAAATCATGCTTAATTTCTATCATCTTTCCACAGTTTTTTTTTTGCAACATTTCAAACCGTTGCTTCAAATTCTCTCATTTTCTACCTTGACATTATCATACGGACTTGCAGTATTTTCCACAGGTGAATGAAGATGACGTGACGACACTCTGTGCCTTCATTTGGAATGTGTGCAAGAGCAAAGCATCATTTCTGGTGCTCAGGTGAAGGTAAGCAACAGTGCACAGAAAGATTTAAAAAAACAAACAAACAAACATGCGAGGATATTGACCTCTCACAATAAACAGACACTTTGTTTGGAAAAGATCTTTACACAATTTATGCGGAAGTGCGTCATAAGTAGTGGTCTGACAGTACTGACTGTTGCGATTCACAGTCATCAAGGTCGTGGTATTCCTTAGTTCTTTTCTAGAAGTGCACTCTGGATAAGGAAGAGTTCAGGAAGTCGTGTATGTTAAACTGGAACAACGGTGCTCCACACCACACATCAAGCACTTATACAGTCTTGAGATCCCTCCCCACCCATGATCCATGCGATTTGGGCTACGATATAGACCTGGGACTCCCTATGAGTCCACTAGAACTGGGGAATCTTCTTGGATGAGACGTGAAATGTCTTCAAGAAGCAAAAAGAGAAGTCCAGTTGCCTTCTGCTGAAGAACTTAGGAAAAGTACTGAGCTTTACAGATGTGAGGCAAACTATCAATCAGTAGGAGGATTATTTTTGGATAGATTTTTTTTTAGTTGTAAAATGTAGGGAACACATCCACTGTTTTTAGCTGCTGTTATACTACAATTTCAAAAAGGCTGCTTTATTATATATGCTGTCATTGAGATGAAAGGAAAGCTTGAACTCTCCTCAGTGCATTAAATGAAAATCACAAACTAAAAATCACATGTTCACAAATCATGGAGGTAAATGGATGATCATCATCCCAATATACATCCCCTAAAAGGCAAAACTAACAGGAATATTGTGTAAAATGCTTTAAGAGTGTGTATAGCTGCAAACTCATCCCTTTTGTATGGCAGTGAGTTGCTGCTACCATGGCAACCATACATTTCCCTCAGCTTCTCGTCATAACTTTCCACTTTTTTTTCCTCTCTTTTTTCAAGATGACTTTCAAGCACGCTAGCTTGTCCAAAATCAACCGAACTTTTTTAGCTTCGCTCCGCCCGATTAGGAGCAGGGCCTAATCGCGTTCATCCTCCATCTATGGGATGTGTGTGATTGACTTCCTGAAGGCAGTTTAGGCAACATCCAAACGCCCACGTCTGCTGGTTCCTAATGTGGAGCAAGTTAATTCTCCAAAAATGCAGCAGTTTCATCAGCTGCTGCATCCTCTGTCAGTACCCATGTGTGCTGCCTCTTCAAGTGATGGGCTGCAACTTTCTTCTGTTTCCCCCCCCATCAATAAAACACCCAACAACAGTGAAAAATATCATTTATAATTTACCAGAACCCAAGGTGATGAAGATCTGTTGGATCTGTTGGCTGTTTTTGTAGCAGTCACATTAGATTATGGGTTAAAAAAAGAAAAGACGAACTTCACCTGGGAGCTGAAATGCGCAGATCTGGATCCATTATGTGAGTTTGCGACAGTAAAATTGCCTGTATCTTCCACACGGGCTCTTTGAATGACATTTTCACTTACAGGCTGTTCATTCAAAGACGTGTTGTCACTCTGTCTGCTTCCAGTCAGCTAATCAGCTTCATTGTAGATGAAATGAAACCTTGCATCATCTTTCTCTCTCCCTCTTCACAAACACACACTCTCCAATCTCCTTTTCATTTCCTGTCTCTCTCTTTCCTCCCTTTCTTTCAGTGCACATCTGACAAGGCGGAGCTAATTGATAGGCACGCCATTTCTCTCAGCTGCCTCCTCAGCCACCGTGACTCCACCTGTTCACCGTTTTCCTCCGCTGCCTCAATGGTGAGGGAGGGGAGGAGGGAAAAAAAAGAAAAAAAAAAGGGAAAGAGGCAAATTACTCCTTCATTTTGCAGTAAGCGGAGCAGACAGGTTGGCACTTCCTCATTAGGGGGAGGTTTGTTTCATGAGGTGGTGCACGGATCCCTCTTGTTTCTGCTTTGATGAGGCCACGCAGAGTCCGACTTTGATGTCTGCCATTAATGAAGCTCTTAAAAGACTTTTGATTGGCGCTTGATGAGAAAGTGACTCGGGCAGCGGCGAGGTAGTTAGGTTAGCAGCAGCTTCCGCCGCAGAAGGGGGACCATCAGATAGGAGCTTCTGTTTGGTTTTATTTCTTTCTGATGGCAAGTCGAAGCCTTTTCAACGCGGTGTAACAGGGTGTCGAGCTTCTGTGATGACATCTGAAATAAAATCAATCCGAGTTCATTACAGGGGCACTCTGTGGAGAGCACGAACCAGCTCTGTAATAGTCTCGAGGCTTTTAAAAGATATATCATCAGAGGCATGAGCTTGAGATATTTTACATTCATGAACTGGGGATGTGGATCAGGGTTGGAAAGTACATTTACTCAGGTGCTGCATTTGCATGTGAATTTGTGAGTCCATTTTCAGATCCCTTATAGTTCAGTATTAGGGAAACATTTTTTTTCTGATGATTACAACCATTAATATAACAGACATCTGATTCTGATGCGTTCAATTTCTCGACTTTTACTCTAGTAACTTCAGCCCCCCTCTCTGCAGCGCCCCCTGGTGTGAGGATACCGGCATCTACAAATGGTTAATATGTGAAACCAAAGTTAAACCAAATCTGTACCATTAAAATGACTTTAACACTTTAATCAGGCAAGGGACCATATATAATAATTTCCGCAGGTTTTAAAAGTGACGGGGTAGAGTCATGTGACTTCATCCAGCCAATCAAGAAAGGTCAGGCTACATCACAACACATGGCCTCTGAACAATTGCGAGTGAGCCAGAGTGATAGTTTGACACAAGTGTCACAAGTGATTTTGAAATAAATGTTTCTTCATCTTTATATGTGTACTTTATTACAGCAATTTATCCACATATTATTTGGATTATTAGTTTTTTTTTTTAACCCTAGGTGAATGAGGAATGGGCTGCAGGGTGGAGCAATGTTTGGCATCGTTGCCTCACAGCAAGAAGGTCGCCGGTCCGCGTCCCAATGGGGACACTGGGATCTTTCTGTGTGTAGATTGCATGTTCTCCCCGTGCAGCGTGGGTTCTCTTCGGGTTCTCCGGCTTCCTTCCCACACAGTCCAAAAACATGTTGAGGTTAATTGGTGATTCTAAATTGTTTGTAGGTGTGAATGTGCTTGGTTGTCTGTCTCTAAGTGTGGCCCTGTGATAGACTGGTGACCTGTCCAGGGTGTCCCCTGCCTTCACTCTAAGTCAGCTGGGATAGGCTCCAGCCCCTAGTGAGGATTAAGCAGTGTATAGATAATGGATGGATGGGTGAGGAACCGTATATGGTAACTGCTTTGATTTTGATTTGAAGCCTGAATCTGAAACTGAAAAGTCAAAAAAGAAAAAAAATTCCTCTTATATGCACCAATAACACTGTGAGGTTGAAATTTTAAACTTCCAAGTATTTCAATGAGTGGCCTATAAGGGTTAGGGTGATTAATATTATGATATGATTAATTATCTTCAATTAATAATATGATTAATTATCTATGACAAAACTGCATCAACCTCTGAAAGTATCATCCAACCCCTCCTTTATGTGCACCATGTGTGCATCCAAACTGTGTGTAAGATCCAGTATATAAGGGTTTTAGATTCATTGTAAAGCAGCAAAAAAGAACAAGTGGAATTTTTTTTGATTTCTTCCAAGAAAACTGTATTCACTGTCATAGAACTGATTAAGATAAATTAACAATTTATGATTTAATTTAGATGAATATTTTTGGATTTTCATACTCACGTGTTGTTACTTAAGTAGTGTTTTAAAAACACCACTTTGTATTGTATTGAGTATTTCTACTCTGTGGTACTTTGAACTTCCTAAACTAAGCACCCATCTCATTTAAGAAATGAATATTCAATTCAGTCTGATGCAGATAATCTGACAATCTTTAGAGTACCACAACCACTATAATCTATAATATCAACCATCACCAGCTCCAGTGGTGCTGCTTGTCCATCAGTAAAGTTGTGATTTGGTTCTGGACCTGTGGATCCACCATGCCACCTTGTCACAAACCACCAATTTGTAGCAAAACCAGTGCATCACCATGACCTTTTCTTTTTGTCTTCTTTTTAAATAACCACCCAGCATTTTGAAAACCAAAATAATAAAGACTTTTTTTTTAACGTACTCAACAAATGTATCTCAGGAAAAAATTGGCAATCCAGTCGACCTTCTATTAATCTGCAAGCCTGTAGCACCTTATTGAATTATGAATATTGCACAGACATATACCACACGTATATACAAGTAGAATGGTATGTATGATGTTTGCTATTCACAGACCTTTTCCATTTTTTTTCACTTTTAAATGAGCTACATCCACTGATAACACTGTCACGGTTTATACTTCCACTCTTTAGAGTTTCCTATAGGAACCCAACTTTTTGGGTTGTGAGCCTCCTTTTTTTTCAGTGGAAACAGAACCAGATCTTTGTTGGTGGAAACCCTCCTTGACTATAATCAGTGTGAAGACCCTTTTGCAGTAGCTGTTTCAACTTTATACGCCATCGTTGTCACTCACATAAGCATTAGGCCTTTGAGCATTAAGCAGAGAGGCAGAATATTACGACTAAATCGGGCCAGAAATTTCAATATGATACTGAGAAATGTGAATTTAAATGCTTAGATTTAAGCAAGACTAAGGTCTGTTTGTTTTGAGAAATGCATTGCAATGGGGAAGAAGTAAATTACAACTCTGCCACCAACTGTGTTTTGCTCATCGCACGAGGAAATACTCGTTTCAAAACACGATCGTAGACATTCACGTGTGCATTTTTGCATTTATAAGCCAAGGTTTAAAGTTTATTTTGAGCTTGTAAATTCTTGCAAATGCTCCATCTTCCAATCTTCACTTTCACCTCGGACGTCTTGACAGTTCTAATCTCCTCTTACACACTGACCCTGTGCTTCTTGTTTTTATCCCCCTCTTCCATCTTGTGTTCCTTTTCAAAGTTTTACCGGGGCCACGCGATGAGCGCGTTTGTTGGGTGCTTATCTGGGTTAAGGATTTAGTCCTTATGAATAGTCATTGTGAGCCCTCAGCCTTGGGGATGGCACGGCAGACCGAGCTGTCTGTTTGTTTACCAGAGACGCTGGAGCAACCCGCCTCAGAACCCAATGTGGTGTAAATGCAGGAAGAAGAGGAGGAGGAAGTCAGACACAAATGAATGAGGGGCTTAGACACCGACGGAGGGCGCCGAGGAAAAATATACGGCACTTCAAAGCCCGCCTGTAATGGCACAAAGGTCGAAAGCTAGTGGGTGGATACAAATTGTTTGAAAGTTAGTTTTTCATTTTTTCCCCCACACAAACTAGAAGACAACATATTCAAGGTTGTTCAATTATTCATGTTTGGGGATCTTCTCCGAGCCCTTTCACATCTCATCCAACAAGACTAACAAGACCTTCGCGGTATTACCAAGGGGATGTTTGTTTACACGGATCCGATCCAGAGCAGGAAAATAGCTCGTTTGGGTCAGATGATTGCCACAGTTTTTGATGTTCAGGGTGCGTAGCCCCCCACCAGCAGGAGGGCATTCAGGCTCATGCTTTTAATGAATGGCCTCGGAGCACTTCGGCTGATGCAACGCACAACAAAACCCAGAGGACGGCTGTCTTGGTGTTTGTGACACCCACAGGACAGCCCACATCACAAAGGAGGACTTTCATTCATCATTTTTTCTTTTTTTTTTTTACATTTTCTGAGAGGCAGCAGCAGCACATACAGTCCTGCAGAGAGCTTACCACACACTCAGAAAGAGGGAACGGAGCAGAAAGAGGCCCTGTCAACACCGCTATCTGTACAGCCCGTCACTTTGCGCAATGGAGAGGGAGAGCGCTCTGATGCTGTACGGCTGTTAAATGCAAAAGTACCGTGAAATGAAAAGGATTTGTTCTCAGCAAATCCTGATGTCTGGGCTCAGTGATGCCCCAGCACTGAGTTGCATCACCGTCCTGGATTCGTAGTAGGTAGTTTTAAACTAGAGCTTTGCAAAACTGGATTGCACCAGTAAGAATTGTCTGAGCTGGTCCAGCCTTTAGTAATAGCGATATTTCAGATGGACACTGTTAATCTGTCAATTCTTTTACGTTTCCGTAAAACTCGCGATCTTACTAGTCGGAACTTTTCCACAGCCATTTCCATAGCACTAGTTGTAACTGCATGCTGCACATTAACAGATTGGTACACACAAGTACTGTTGAGTTGTGTCAAGTGATTTAGAGAAGGGTTTTTTTTATCACTACATTTCAGCACCAATACTCGAGAGCGAAATACACAACCAAATCACAAATTTAGCATCTGTTACAAACCAAAATGTCCAGAAAATAAGCCTTTA
>NW_007578147.1:374770-408375 GCF_000690725.1 Stegastes partitus | reverse complement strand
TAAATAAGTGTACAAAATATTTGAGTGCAGAACGACCTCGTCAGCTTGTTATTAATCATGTCAATGTTAATTCAAATGCTAAAGCTATGTTTTCATTGTCTATGAATCTAATAGTGTAGATAAAATAAATGCAGGACTTTAACATTGGCTGTAAAGTACAATATGGTGGAAATGAGCTGCTTGGTGGAGGTCTGAGGTCTCCGAGTGCTTTTCTAGTTTCTATATATTTCCTTTGTCATGGGCAAAGAAGTGCATTAGAGAGATGTATGATTTTACTGTCATGTGACTTACAGTGTTTTTCCTGTTTCTAGAGGCAGTGAGGCATAGGTTATGTTATTTCTCTAAACTATGCAATGTACATGCATAGTCACATAATTTTGGACTATTACACTATAAATACAACAACAATAACAATAATAATGATTAAAAGAATTTGAATTGTGATTTTCTCAGCCTTTCTCCCACACAGTCCAAAAACATGTTGAGGTTAATTGGTGATTGTAAATTGTACGTAGGTGTGAATGTGAGTGTGCTTGGTTGTCTGTCTCTAAGTGTGGCCCTGTGGACTGGTGACCTGTCCAGGGTGTCCCCTGCCTTCACCCTAAGTCAGCTGGGATAGACTCCAGCCCCCCCACAACCCTAGAGAGGATTAAGCGGTGTATAGATAATGGATGGACTTTCTCAGCCTCTCATTTAAACATATCAGTACTTGTTTATAACATTTGTATATATACACAAAAATAAATATAATATGCATAAATATAAAAACTTGTTCTGTTTAGTTCAAACAGTCAGCCTTGGCTGCAGCCTCTCTCAGCAAGGAGTCTCCTACAAACAATCAGCAGTATGGCAGGTCACAGTCAGCCGCTTTCAATGTTAGTCATCTTTGTGTCTTGTCATGATCACATAACACTTGTTTAATCAGCTACTACCTCTCCCATGCTCTTTTTAGTGACTACACTCTCAGATCAATACAGCCCACCTCCAGCGATGTCATCATCATCAGCAGCCTCCTCACCAGCCCCCTCAACAGAAGCTGCTCAGTGTACCCCATCAGCTCAAACGAAGACTGTCCCCTAACAAAGATATGAGGTGTGGACAATGATGTGGAATGTTGTGATTCCACGTTACATTCTTAATGAATATGGGTTGCTACAATTCAACCATCCATCCATTATCTATACACCGCTTAATCCTCACTAGGGCTGGAGCCTATCCCAGCTGACTTACGGCGAAGGCAGGGGACAATTCAACCAGCTATATTGTAAAGTATGTTTCTGTATGGTGTTTCAAATTCATACTCCATGTGCCCCCTTTTAACTTTGAGCACCTGCCCCTCCAAAGGTCTCTGCACGGCCCTGATGTACCCCCAACATGGAGACAGGATTGATCAGGATCATGTCGGACAGGTGAGTCCCACAAAATCACAGTTAATAAGCTGTATTTAAATCATTAGTTACATGGCAAATTTAAAATTAGTTTTTTCTTGTGTATTATCACGCATCACACATTACTTGATTTACTGTTCAGTGTACCATGGTTCTCACCATCAGTGTGGTTTGGTTTGTCTTCATGTAACTGTGAGGAATGTAGAAGTGAAGCTGGAGTGGCGTGACTGCAGTGATGAAGCAGCAGTGTTACATATCCCATGTTTCCATCACATTTGACAGATTGCAGAAGTTAAGAATAACTCAAGTTGACATAAGATGTGGTGTCCCACTACAATGGCCAGTCAAGGCTGCAATGTGTCATTTTGCCTCCTGATACCTGTGAATTCCTGTTTTTTTACCTGATTGCACTTAGGAATCATGACAGTAGGGGGCGATGGTCAGTCATGCCACTCAGTTTTTCACATGTAAAATGATTAAACTCTGGGGTTGGGTGCTTCAGAGGTGGCTGTTCTTCGACAATCAGACAAGCACTTCTGAAGAAGCAACGCAACAAAGCACTTAATTTCAATGTTCTATTGCTGAATTGCATATACTGAAATAAGATAAAGCTGAAATGCTTGTGTTTATCACGCACAATTTTATAATGTGGTTTATTAGGTTAGACTACCTTGTTAGCATGCAAATGTTTGATAATTGGCACAAAAAATACCAAAAGTTAAATATCAAAGACACTTGAATATGCACTGTACAAATTTTATAGTAATTCATCTATAAGTTGTTGACAGATTTTACTTAAAATTACAAAAGTGATCCATATGGTGGTGCTAGAGAAGAAATTATTCCTGCTTTTGTTTGTGTATCACTATTTTTCCAGCTTTACAACCTGAGGGTAACAGTGAGGTTGTGTGAGCACATTAGACACACACACACACACACACACACACACACACACTCTTTTCTTTCCCACCTCTCCCATGACGACAATTAAGACATTTGCCTTGCACAGTAAACAAATCTGTCACAATTAGTGTTGTTCCGGCAGGGTGTGTTTCAGTCGCGTACCTCGGGTCCAGGGGGGTGGGATGGGGTGAGGTGGGTGGGTGAGGGTTAGAGGAGGGAGGATGCTTTTGTCTTCAGATGTTGGAGGAAAAAAAAAAAAAAAAAGCTTTTGTCTTCAGATGTTGGAGGAAAAAAAAAAAAAAAAAGCCCAGGGGGGAGGACGGGGCTGGAGTATGGGTTTGATTGAGTGGGAGTTGTGGGCGGAGGAGCCCGGTTGGAAAGTGGTCCTGGCTCTCTGGGGAAATCTGACAAATGGAAACGTATCATGAGAATTCCCAAAGTGAAAAAAAAAAAATTTACATCGTGCGCTGGCTCGAGTAAAACTGCTCTGATGTGTTTATTGCTGCAGTGAAGGGGTTTTTAAAGATGCAGAACATTAGTGGAGCTGAAGCCTTTTAAAATAGTTTTTATCACTTTTATTGCCGTATTGTGACAAAAGCGGTTCCTGCTGGAGAATTATAGCCTCTGTCATGGTCCAAATGATGCTTCAAAGGCGTTTTATCACCAAATCATTTTAGTGTAACAGGGAATACGTGTAAATTTTGACTGGAGATTGGTCAGCAGTGTAGATACAGCAAGGAAAGAATGAGAGTTGTGTGTGTTCAAAGGGTTTATGGGCTGTAACTAATGCTGTTATCAGGGATTAATAAGTAATATACCTGCTCTTTTGGGATCAAAATAGTTTGTACCAACTGTTGTTTGATCACATCTAAATGGCTGAAGTGTCCATAGCTGTTCCAAATACCTAATGTCAGAGGGGCTGTTACCATGAGCTTCAAACAAAAATTCCCTTATTTCCACACCTTCCTCCAACTTTTTTGAAAAGTTACAAAAAAAATGCATGGTGATTTTCCTCATTAGACGCTACAAAAAGCACTTCTTTTAAAGCAAATTGACGCCATAACTTCTGCAAAAAAAGACAGAGCAGTGTTTAGGCGGCTGATGTGTACCTCAGTGACCTCCACATGAATGCCAACACCAAAGGTTTTCCAACAGTACATTGCATCGCAAGAAGATAATCAGTGTTATTCACCACCATTCACATAGTGACACCAACCAAAATGCCATTTCATGATATCAGGCTGCAACCACATCCACCTACAACATCCTCCTACAGGGCTGCTGGTAAAAGCATCTGTCTGGATTCTGTCTTTGGCCAGCTCACTTTTCTAATGGTGTGGGAAGTTTGGTAAAAGTTGAATGGCAAGGTTCCCTGGGAGTTCACTTTCTGACTTGTAAAAAGGATTCACATTTACAAGATTTCCCAGTTGTAGTACTGACTGGAAAGCTAAGGTTTTTCTGAAAGCTCTGATGTTTTTAAAGAGCCCATATCACACCGTTTGGGTTTTGCCCTTTCTGTAGTGTGTAACAGCTTTCTTGTGCACATAAAATGTGTGCAAACTGAAAAAGCCCAGAGTTCACACCAAAAGAAGTTATTCTCCCCCACAGAAAACACTGCTGCTTACCTGGCTGAAACATCTTGTTTGAAGTCCAGGCTTTTCTTTTGTTACTTGTCTACATCACTGTGTAACAGATTTGCATATTGAACAGCTTCCTCCCAGTCCATCAGTATTTTCTCGCTAGAGCTGCCTTTGCTGGGGCTACGTCTCTCAGCTTGATATTTGGTGTAGAGATACTTGAGTTATTTGACCAATGCTGGTTCACTTTTGTCATTGCTGCTGACCAATCAGAGCAGACTTAAAGAGTCAGGAGCTAAAACAGAGCGTTTCAGACAAAGGATGACAAGATTTGCTGCAGCGATGTACAATATGAGAAAAACAATGTGTTTTTGGAACATTAAGGAATGTAAACATATTCTACCAGGCCCCAAAAATACAATTTTATCCCAATAAATGTGCAAAATATGGGCTCTTTAAAATTACATTTGTGTGTATATATACAAATGTTATATTAGTATTGGTCTATACAAAAATCCGTATTAGTCAGACTCCATTTGTCATTTAATTCATATAATAAGAGGAACATATGACTCCTGCTCTCATCGCATGGGTTCATGCAAGCGTAGACTCCTAACACCAGCTCTGATTAGCCCATCATCCTTGAAGGTTTATTGTAGGTCAGTGTGATTGCTTGGAGAATTAAACCTGCCTATGTAGTCATTCATCAATACCGAGCCTCATAACACAACACTGCACCGCTCAAATGGGTCGGACGGAAACTGCATGTTGATGAATGTAGTCTGATCTGCCAGAAAAATTCATAATTTGACACAGACGTATCGGATTTCTGGTCTGTTAGCATGTAGGATTTGAAGCTGTCAACCAAGTGTTTTTATGACCTGATGTGACCTGACTCGACACATAAATATGCTTGACTTAAATCATGCATTTTATCATTTTATCCAAAAATCTTGTTTTTAACTTTTTCACTGATAGAACACCAAAATCTGTAATGGCTAAGCTGACCCACGCGGATGCTAATACGTTTTTCTCTAGGGGCTGTTATTGTGGTGTGACTTGTCACCTTAGCAACCTAGAAAACAATCAGAGGTTTGTGATTCGCATTTATGTGGGTGTATTTTAACCCAAAACGTGTTCTTTTCCTCAACCTAGCCAGGTAGTTTTGGTGCTAAAGTTTACGCAAATATGTTAGTTGTGTAAATAAAAACGAGCAGGGACTCCAAGTAATTGAAAACAGCAACTGGAAACTGAAAATAATGAGTAAAAACAACAACAAACTGCCCACTGAAAATTATGGACAATAAAACAGCCACAGAAAACCGTGACTCTAAACAAAAGTAAACAACCAATGAAAACGAGCGAAGATGGTGACCAAAAACAAAAGTAAACAGTGACTGAAAACGAAAGTGATTGAAAATGACGGAAAACAAATGTAAACAGCAAAAAATGCAGCAAATTGTTAAAACAACATCTCAAATTCTTGCGTAGGAGGTGAAAATCCAGTGTCTGGTTAATATCACCACCTCACTTATAACCTCTTAATGAAACGTCTGGCTCATGTGACACAGGTGGCGGCCAAAAGCAAAAAATAATCTCATAATTTTACAGCCTTTCTTGTGAACCTGATACGTTTTGGACCAACGTAGCTAACATGCGGACATGAGCTAGCTGCCATAAAGCCATCAAAAGAGACTGAGGCAAACTTTTGAAATGTCGTAAAAAATAAATAAATAAGAAAATGGGAATTAGGCTTCTTCCTTTAACAGCTTTAGAGTGAATAAACGAGGCCGTGTAGTATCGTCAGAAGGTGGCGGTAGGGGCTACTTTAGCTAGGCATGTTTGCTAACCGCTAACAAACCACGAAGAGGAAGTAGAAACAGTCAATACTGTCTATGAGGGAAAAATGTATAAAAGTCGAGTTGTTTCCAATCTTGAAAGTTGTAGTAATTCTCTCATTTTAGTCGGTCCTGGAAATGTTTCTTGCTGTCCAGAGACAAAGGAAACAGTTCGCTATGTCAGAAATGACTTGAAGAAGTAACAACTCTTTACTTTTTTGCAAAAACTGGGGATTTTTGTTGTTGTTGTTGTTGTAATATACTGCTTCTCTTACGTTTTTCTAATACGCTACCCCAACACGTTCACAAAAAAAAAAGTACGGAAACATGGCTTGTATCCATCATTGTAAAAACGTTTGAGCAAGTACAGTGCAGTCCATGATGTACTTGTAGCTATGCATGGGTGCACGAACATGAAAACACTGATGTATATTTGTCCGGTACAAGCGTTCCTGTTCATGCACTGCTGGTGCCGAAGGAACACGGAGGCTTTCAATCCAGCAGCCGGGGTGAGTTATCAACCTCACCGCTTTTAATGTGGGATGACAGTGTGACGGCGTGGGGTGAGAGAGGAGGGGACGGACCCTAATAGACGGTCACACCTTTTAGACCATGCAAGAGGAAGGATGGAATAGTCGGGAGGAGAGTGTTGGTGGTTCAAGGGATGAAGTGTGTGTATTAGCATTTATAAGTACTTTACCGTTCCCGAACTGAGATAATTACACCTCAGGAGTTCAGGGAGGTCAATCGCCGGGCGCCTCATTATTGTGGTGGAACATCCCATTAAACTGTGTTGGAAGGATGCCTCGCACAGGATCAAGGTGTGTGTTTATGCCTCACCACAGGGACTCGAAGTGATCACGGCCGGTGAAAATTACATTTTAATGAAGTCGTTTTGCTCAGTGTCTACTTTTGAAAACTCCTACACTGTAAAAAACAAAAAAAGAACTTGAGTTATAAGTTTAGTAATTTGCTGTCTAGTATCTAGATTTTTCCCGTTTTACTAAATCACAGGTAAAATCATGAAAAAGTATAAATGTAAACATTAACTGAATAAAAAATAACAAACAAAAGCTGTAAATAATGTCCTGATCAAGAAGCAAAATTTTTACAAACCGTTATTTGTTCTTTTGCAACTTTTGACAGTAAAATTCAACAATTTATTCTGTATTTAAATCAGCAAAAATATCGTTATCTTATGGATATTTGCTGTTATTTGAAAGAAAAAAAATATATGTACAGGATTTAAAAAATGGTAAATCATTTTAAATTGTGTTAGATTTGACCTGTTCTGTTGAATCACAGGTGTAATGTAGTAAAATCACAAAAACTATCAAATTACACGTTAACCATAAAAAAACAAAAAAAGAAAACAACAAAAACTGTGAACAATGTCCTGATCAAAAAGCAGCATTTTTACAAATCATGATTTGTTCTTTTGCAACTTTTGACTGTAAAATTACTCAATTTTCACTGTATTTGAATCAGCAAAAATATTATCTTCCAGATATTTGCTGTAAGTTGAGAGAAAATTATTTATATTGACAGGATTTAAAAATTTTAAAAAGTAATTCTTTTAAACGATGCTATGACAGTGTTGTGCTGGCAGCTTATTGTGAACCTCTCTAGTGGTTTAAACCTGGATTATCATATTTGGTGAAAAAAGGCAAAGTGTTAACACCGGAGACATTTAACCTTAGAAACATCATAAACCCCAAAATATGTGTATTTACGTAAGCAGACATGATGCATCAGCTTTTGTGGATTAGTGTTTTTTTTTCAGGGCTGATAAGGAATCTGACTAACCAGAGAGACCAATAGGAGCTGATCTACATTTTCAGTCAAAGTGGAAATTGTGGTGTTGAAATTTAGAATAACATGCAAAACTTTATTTAAGTTTGCTTTGTTTAATTAAAATAAAACTTTTCAACATTTATCCTAATCATGATCTGTCAGCTGTCCCCTGCCTTCGCCCTGAGTCAGCTGGGATAAGCTCCAGCCCCCCCATGACCCTAGTGAGGTCCGGGTTCTCCAGCTTCCTCCCACACAGTCCAAAAACATGTTGAGGTTAATTGGTGATTCTAAATTGTCCGTAGGTGTGAATGTGAGTGTGCTTGGTTGTCTGTCTCTAAGTGTAGCCCTGTGATAGACTGGTGACCTGTCCAGGATGTTCCCTGTCTTCATCCTAATGGATGGATGGATAATCTGTCAGCCCCTGATTAACATTTATTTGGAGTTTGTCTGTGGTCACCTGAGCAGCTTCTACTGGGATTAAAGTCTCCAGCGAAACGACATCAACTCATCAGCTGCTAATTGTTGGGCTTTGTTCAGTGGCTAAGATTTTCCACCATTTGGCAAGTAGTTTAGTTTGAGAAAACTTTTGCTGAATATAATTCCGAGTTTGACATCACACTTTATTTGACTTTATAACTTCTTCTTCTTCTTCTTCTTTTTTATTTATTTTTTTTATTTTTAGCAGAATTCCTTAAAAATATTGCAGCATACTTGCCCTTTATTTTTGTTAAATTTGTAATTGAACAATCAATAGCTTGAATGAAGCTCAGCCAGATGATGTGTTGAGCTTCAGTTGACTTCTTCACAGTTACATAAAAACACTCGTCCTCTATTTGGATCTGTGCTGATTCCTGCTCCCTTCTCTTCCGTCCTGTCTTGCTCAGAGCTGTGTTTACCCGTTTATTTAGATTGCACAGTATTTAATAAATCATATTTATTTCTCGGCTGGAGAGCAAATACCACTTAGTGTAAACTTCTCTAAGAGTTTGTGCTCTCAGTCTGACTTTTAAACCTTAAAAAACGGTCAAACCTGCAGCGAGACTCCAGCATTGCAAACACGAGGTGAACAAACACGGGTTTGGTTCTCGTTCATGCTCGCAACACAGAGCATGAAAGCGAGACAAAAGCACCTGCTCCTCTGCTCGCTCCCCTCTGATGTTTCACCTCATCATCACCTGCAGACTTGCTTAAATAAATCCGTTCTATCTTAACACACTCTGCAGCACCAGCCCTTTTTCTGCTGAACCTTCTCTGCACTGTCGTTTTTCTCTTTTCTATCCATATTTCAGTGTTGGATACTTTTATCAAGCGCTGGATAATAACTGCCGGTGCTAGATGAGTAGTGATGGCAGCTGCTGTCTGCTATTGTGGATTTCACCACTTCTGCAGTTAAGATAACCTGTTGAATATCTGTGTATTGGCTTTACAGCACCAAGGGTTGGGAGGAAAACATCAGGCCTCACATGCCCAGCCAACAGGGGTCGGTCCACGCCTGGTGGTAAGTCGCACATCTTACAGAACAACTTGAGCCATCGTTCATGTAAGAACTCTTTGGTTAGTTGATGTTTTATGATCTCAAGTGTCATTTATTCCCCCGAGGAAGACTCAGACCTAAATTTGTATAGCATAAATATGGATATTTATAAAGATGTTTGTAAAATTATAGATTAATATATCAAATACTTTTCAAATTATTTTTTATTTATTTATTTTTTAAACATCGCCTGTTGACACATTTTTTATTTTTACTTTTTAATTTGAGACCATCTTTAAACAACATTTTTTCGGGAACTTAAATATACTTAAATATAAAAGCCTGACATTTTTTTCCTTTATTTATTTCCCTGCAGTATTGAACAAATAGATCAAATAGTCTCTGATTATGAATGAGTTAAAATATTACAACGTTTCTAATTATTTTTTTATTGCATTTTTTTTTTTTGTTTAAAAATGTTCTTGTCATATTTCGACTCACTCATAATCAGAGATTTTCTGTTTGATTAGATTCTGAATCAGTGGCACGATAAGAAGTAACAGTGACAATTTCAGGCTTTTATCTTTAATAGATCCTGAGATACTGTTGTCTAAATATAGCCTGTAGTTATAAATCAGAAAAAAATGCTGTATATATGGTGAACAGGCAATTTAAAGTAATAAAAAAAAATTACAGTTTATGATGAACATGTTTCAAACAAATCAGAGTTGGTCGAGCAGACGGCCCCTGATGATTTGAGGTGATTTCTTAGGTTAGCGTAGGGTCAAAATTGTTTAGTTGACTATTAAAAAATCATATAAACACTCATGTGCATGAGAGATGTAGTGAGTGTCATATTATGGTATATATTTATATAGAAGGCAGAAATCAAAGTTGTTAATCTGACATTCCCGTAACCCCAAATGAATCAGACTGCTGATCTGACTTGTTCCACTGTACATGTAGAGAAACCAGCGTCCTGTAACCTGACTGGAATATATCAGCATTTAAATGATTGCTGCATCTACACATGCATATTTAACCTCGTCATGATGTTCATCACTTTAAATATGCAGCAGTAACCTGACTAGTATGTTCGCGTCTGTATGTGATGTTGCATCACAGAAATGAAATACCTGAAAATCCGATCCTCACCAGGAGACTCCGTGTAAACACACACCCGATGTTGAGCGTTTGACTTTAATCGTCTGTGGGGAAAACCGACGGATTCCGTCCAAACTGCTTCTCCGTGACCTCTCAGCTAAAGCTAAATTCAATTAATATTTCATGGCCCTCGTCGATGCGCTGCCCGTGGCATGGTTGCGATGGCACATGAGGAGTATGGATGAGCGGAGCAGGTCTTTGCATCATCTGAAGGCAGAGACAGCTCAAGGGGAGGCGAACCTTGGGCCGCTTGGAGTCCGGCTTGTTAGCATGCTGCCGGGCGGCTGCTCTGCGTGGCTTTTGTTCGTCATGAAATTTTCATGGATAATTGGAAGTTATGAAGATTAATGTGTGTTCGTTCCAGAGAGAGAGAGAGAGAGAGAGAGAGGCGAAAGACTCTCAACAACGTCCAGCGTCTGTGTGCGGCCTCCTTAGTGGAGGCTTGTCATGATTCCGCCTCGATCCCTTGATAATGATTGATCACTTGATCACTTGATTCACATGCTGCCAATGCGAGTCAGTGGGTTCTCTAGCATCTGCACTGCACGGTGCTCCTACAGGCCCCAGAGGACCTACAGTTTAACTTCACTGTAATTTATTGCAAATTATTCCAATTAGGGAATGCAGAGAAGCAAATCTAATTGTATGTTTCACTCTCATTACTGTTATTTCCCCTCCGCACACTGTAGACTGTAATAAATTTAATCATGAATCAAGGACAAAAACCTTCAACACACGAGGCTCCTCGGAGTCAAATTACATCCACTGCAGAGAAGGCCTGCGTCATATGTGTCCTTTTATGTGTGAGCATGAAAATACAGGAAATTGTGTTAGACCAGAGGATGGAATGCTGCATTCTTTAGCAAAGGGTTTGTTTTTCTCATTAAAGTTTCATTCTCTACAATGAATAGTGTCTTCCCCCCCAGCATTTGTATTCTATTGCAGAATTCCTGAAAATGTGTTCTTGCAAAAGTTTAGTTTCTCTTGCAAAAGTTTTATTAGAAAAAAAGCGTCCTTTACCTCAGTTTTATTTCCATTGCAAATGTTGTATTTTTCTTTTCTTTTTTAAATCTTTTGAATAGTTTACTTCTCATGGACAGATTTCACATTCACTAGCAAACTGTTATTTTTTACAGGTTGTTCATTTTCTTCCAATTTTTTTTTTAGAAAAGATTTTAGGTTCTTTTGCAGGTATATTGTGTGTAATAAAACCTCATTGCAAAGGTTATATTTTTTTGTTTAAGAAATAATTTGGATCCTTTTATTCTTCTGCAAAGTTTTCTTTAAAAAATAGCATTTTTCTCACTGCTTCTCAAGTTTAACATTTTCTCGCAAAAGTGTTTTTCTCACGAAGGTTTTAACTTAATTCACAAAAGTTTTTGTTCTCTCAAAACGGATTTCCCTTCTTTTGCCGAGCAACAAATGATGTTATTCTTTTTAAATTAGATTTCTCCAAAAAGTTTTATACTCTCTGGATTTTTTTGTTTTTTAATCTTGCACAGGTTTTGTGTTCTTTCGCTAAATTATTCCAATCATTTAGGTAACGTAGCAAAAGTTTGAGACAAGTTGCTCGTTCTGTTTCTAACTGTGGTTGTTTGCATCTAATTTTGGTCATTTTGTTTCTCATGTGTCTCATTTTAGCTGTGTTTGTCTCATTTCGTGGCTCATTTTGATTCTTTTTGTGTAGCTTTGGTCACTTCAGTCATTTAGTTAGCCATGTTGTTTTTCATTTTGTAGCATTTTTACCTCGTCATTGTAATTTTGTCTCAGTGACGGTAGCTTTTGTCTCATTTTGTGCCCGTTACATTCTGTGGAGAGAATTTTCTTTGAGCATTACCTTGCGATATGTTTTCCATCTGAGCCACAGAGAAGAAAGGCTGAGCTGTGTGACACAGTGTCACATGTTCTGCACTGTTGCATTTAGAAAGAAAACTCGAGGAGCTGATTCATCGGCTCTCTGGCCGACAGACTGTATCTGTGACTATGATGCAGCAGCCTCTGTGGCTCTGCTTTGGTTGTGATAATCCTTGCTGCGACACATTCAGTTTTGCTGGTGGAACACTGACTACATGCAGATGTTGTGGGTGCAGTGATGGTGTCGCTGGCTGAACGTTGCACTGAAGCTTCTGTATTCCCGTAGTGTGTCGGTAACATCTGTCCTTGAAGCACCGCGGGTTTAGATAGTAACATCTGGTCAGATCCATGGCACCACAGGTTGAACTTCAGCAACAGTAGCCATATCCAGCCACAGCTTCACCGTCACTAGCGGACAAAGCAGCTGCACCTGATACGGTCAGATGAATAAAATGAATAATCAGCACTTAGATTGGAGCAATAATATCCACATTGTTTGCAATTCCTTTTCTCCAACAGTTTGTTCAGTATCAGTTTCAGTATCATGTGTAGTATTTGACTTCCAACATTGTCAATGCAATGTGCAATATTTCATTTCCCAAATGCTTCAATTTCAATTTTATGTGTAATATTACCTGACACCTCATTATCATTGCCAGCATTACTTTTTACTTTTCCATTCTAGTCTAATGTTAGCGTACACATTTTATTTCTGTAATGTGTTGTACTTGTATTTTATTGCATTTCTACTAGGCACTACATTTATTCCCATATCATTTTGTTTTTTTGGAGCAACATCTGGCACAAGAACTTCCTCATCTAAACTTTTCTTATATAACTTAACACAAATTAAGTTAACCTAACTCTGCTTCAGTCACCTCAACTTAACTTGAACTAACTTTAACTTATCTTTAAATTAACTTAGCTTTAACTTGTCTTTAACTTTTAACTTTAAATTAACTTTAACTTAACCTAACTTGACTTAAATTGAATCAACTTATCTTTAACTTAATTTTAACTTATCTTTAACTTAACTTTAACTTTAAATTAACTTTAACTTAACTTCAACTTATCTTAAACTTAACTTTAACTTAACCTAACATAACTTGGCTTAAATTAAATCAACTTATCTTTAACTTAATTTTAACTTATCTTTAACTTAACTTAACTTCAACTTTAACTTAACTTTAGCTTATCTTTAAGTTATCTTTAACTTAACTGTAACTTAACTTAAATACATCCCTCGACGTTTGCTTTCTGTAGCGAGAGTTTCCCTAAACTAACTGACTTCATATGGATCAGAAGAAATGAAAAACTTATTGCTAGGTAACAGAAGTTATTGTGAGGTAATGTAGGGGTAATTTAGTCAAGACATTATTTTCCCCACAAAATTTTTGCACAAGGAAAGGTTTTGTCGCTCTCACAAAAAGTCCTGTTTAAGCTCAAAAAAGTTATGTGCTCTGTCAAAAAGGTTTTGACTCTCTCACAAAAGTTTCACTACAGCAGTGATTTTTTTCTCATGGGTTTTGCGTTCTCTTGTGAAACTTAAATTTTTTCGATAATGCTCTGCTATTTTTGTAAACTTGTGAGTCACTTGCGAGTATAGTGTTCTTTTTCACAAAGAGTTTGCATTCATTCACAAAAACTTTTCAAAAAGGCTTTGTTCTCTTTGGAGAAAGTTCAGTTTTTAATTTGCTTTGTTTGAGTCGTTACTGGAGCTGCCAAAGTTTATGTTAACATGGACCCTTCGCTGCTTGTCATCTCCTCAAAGTTTCTCCAAGTTCCTTTGTATCTTAAGCTGCTTTTAATTTATATACCAGAAAATTCAAAAAGTGATCTTCAAGAAAAGTTGAACCTTTTGTCGTTTAATTTACCAAATTTTGCCGGTTCTCCAGCGTAATATTGGGCTTGTGTCCTCTCAGCAGCAACAACAACGTCTAAAAAAGAATAAAAAGGAAGTAAAAATTAAATGTAGGCATAAGCGGTGTATAGATAATGGATGGATGGATGGACAATCAAGTGAAAGTACAGCAAAACAGAAGTTTAAAAAGTTCATAAAGGACAGTTTTACGAGGAACTCAAACATAATAGATTGCAAAAATAGCCTTTTCCGCTTATTTTGCTAATATTTCCCTCCACATTCTTTGTAGACCTCCATAGAAGTTCTTTCTATATCGATAGAGAATGATTAAAGTCGAGCATCCCTCCAACACTCTGACAAGCAGCTCTTCCTGCATAGTTTCTCCAGGCGTGCTAAAATAAGTCTAAAATGTATTAGTTTACTTTTTCTATTTAATTTCCATATTAATTGGCTTTCCTGTTGGGCTTGTCATATGGATTAAAACAGATTACACTCAGGTTCTCTGCAGACTCCAATCTGTATTCCTGCAACCTTTACCTCTCCTGTACACACACACTCAGGCGCTGCGGTATGAAATATTTAAACTTAAGCTCCAGTTTAGGAGGCGCAATTACAGGCAGTGTGCTGACAATAGAGGTCACGGAGGGTGCACACTGTGCCGTCACCCGCTTGTGTGTACGAAAAAACTCAAGGTTGAAGGCGGGATGTGGACCTGTTTTCGAGATCACAAGTAAATTTTTAATGCCGAGTCCTGCCAGAGCAACTACATAACAAGGCCTTGTTTTGATCTGTGAGTTCTATAGATTTAGGTGAGGTCTTCGTGTTGAGACGTCTTATTAACTCCGACTGAATTATTCAACGCTTTCCACGCACATGCATAATTTACAGTGTTGTCTGTTGTGTTATTTTGTTAAAATACTAATAATATTTCATTTAGAGCGTGCTGGAGAGGCCTCGCGTTTGGCTGCCTTTGCATTCCTCACTCAGCTGCAGTTCTCTGCCCACCGGAGGCTTAACACAAAAAGTTTGTGGACCTTCAAGGTGGGTGGGTAGACATGGAAACTATAAAAGAGACTGAGAAAGGAGCAACATGTACACACAGTCTCTATGATGTTGTGATAGTATAAAAAAGTGTTTGTTTTTGTTTTTTTTGCTGCTCTCACAGCCATCACATGTTCAAACTGACTTTCGTCTTGCCACTCTGGCACCTGATCTGACAATACTGCTCTGTTCAGTTATTCCCAACCAGCAGCAACAACAGAAGGACTAAAATCACCATTTTAACACTGATGCTGCTCATAAGTCACCAACAGTAGATGCTTTTCTTTAAGGAGAGGTTGCTGCTTAAAAATATATATACTCAAATCTTCTTCCTGCTAACTGAACCACTTTTCTGCAGCATCTGTCTGCAGCTGAACCCTTTAAACATCATCAAAACTGACAAAATTGTATTTTATTGTTCGGGCATGCGAGTGAACAGTCAGTCTCACTGTCCTCATCAGCAGATGTCATTTCTCAGTTGTTAGGGAGATGTTGCATTTGTCCTCACGAGAATTTTGCTCTGTTTTGGCTGCAAATGCCAGTGCAGCAACGTCATCTGCTGCAGGTTGTCTTTCTGTCATTATGATGGATTTCCAAAGCGAAAAGTTGACATGAGTGAAAAAAGAGCAAAGGAAGAAAATCTGATTTTCCAGAAAAAAAAAGAAAAGAAAAGAAGAAACATTGTAGAATCTGACTTGTATTTGTAATCTTCAATTATTGAGAAGGCGCAGTTGGTTAGTTTGCATGTTCTCCTCATGCAGCGTGGGTTCTCTCCGGGTTCTTCCCACAAGTCCAAAAACATGTTGAGGTTAATTGGTGATTCTAAATTGTCCGTAGGTGTGAATGTGAGTGTGCTTGGTCGTCTGTCTCTAAGTGTAGCCCTGTGATAGACTGGTGACCTGTCCAGGGTGTCCCCTGCCTTCACCCTGAGTCAGCTGGGATAGACTCCAGACCCCCGTGACCCTAGTGAGGATTAAGCGGTGTATATAGCTGATGGATGGATTGAAATTGTAAATGCAGGTGTACACACAAAAGTAATTCTCCAGGATCCCAGTTTGGGTTATTAGAGGTTCCCTCAGAAACCATTTTTTTCGAATTAAGCTGTTTGTGAAACCCATCAAGCAGACAAGGTTCCCTGAAGATCCCCAGAGCTTCTGAGTCGGAGGCAGAGTTAGAGATAATTGTGTGTAGGTGTGATGCTAAAAGTAGCACATTTGACATCACACACAGTTATTTGACTAATATAAAATACTGAAACACTGGTGTTGGTTTAAAGAAATGAGCCAGACTGTTTTTTACCCCTTAGAGCTGAATGATGAAGAGGTGCAGTCAGACCATTCTGCAGCACTGACACAGTGGAGGGGATAGACTATGCAAAACTGATTCAGACTTAATCATCAAACTGCACAAAGTGGGCTTAATTAACACTCTATAGCAGGGGTGTCTAATCCTGGTCCTCGAGGGCCGCAATCCTGCGTGTCTTAGATGTTTCTCTCTTCCAACACACCTGATATAAATGATCAGCTCATCATCAAGCGCTGCAGAAGCCTGATAACGATCCTGATCATTTGAATCAGGTGTGTTGGAAGAGGGAAACATCTAAGACATGCAGGATTGCGGCCCTCGAGGACCAGGATTCGACACCCCTGCTCTATAGTGAACTTAAGGCCCCTTCTGAGCACCAACTAATTTTTTATTTAAGAAGCAGGGGCAAGGTGCAAAAAAAATGGCACATGCTTAATATGCTAATTAGCTAAATATTGCTAATCTTTCTTCAGACTTCACCTGTAAATTCTATTTTTTTCATTTTAGTTTCCATTCATCAGTTTCATCACATTGTACATCACATACAGTATAATTTAGTTTCAACTGGGCAAACTTGCGACCTCATGGACCCCTGAGAGTCTGAAGTCCTGAAACATTTGTCCACTTTGTCCCCTCGGTGCAGTAAAAGTCAATTCATTTAGGAGCATATGTGTTTAAGGTCTGATTCCAGGCGTTACTCTGTGTTTCCTACATCACATCATGCTGCATGTAGCTGCAGACTACATCTGATCCAAAATGTTCCACAGCTTTGAGCAAACCCAGATGCTGATGGAAGCAGGTCAGTTATATGTAGAACTCTGTTTTTGGATTGTAGTTTGTGATGAATAAAGAAAACAACATCAGCGGTAAGGAACAGTTAAATCCTTGTTTCCATTGGGAGACCAATGCTAACCCACCGAGTCATGGTTTAATCCAGCCTCTACCTATAATTGGATCGTAGGCCGGACACAGCGGGGACAGCTATTATGCTTTAGTGGGATCAAACGTGACCTTCGACCTCTTGACCAGCTGGCCACCAACACACACCGGACCAGTGGAGCGACATCATGCAAATAAGTCTGTTTGGGTTCATGTTTTTTCACTCTTTTAGGTCAACTTTTTTTTTTTTATCATTTAAATTGAGTGCAAAGATCAAATGAAGAAAAGAAATCCAGGAATTTATTCAAACGCCAAAACTAAAAACAAACCCAGTGAGCATTCAGCAGCGCCGACTGCCTCTAAGCTGATTGACTGGTGACCTATCAGATTTGCACATTCCCCTCAGGACCACGTTGAGACTCCGAGGTCATGGTCGCACCGGCTCGCTGAAATGTTGTGATAGACGACGACTGGGAGCTCTCCGGGAATTTTTAATGTGATTCTGGATCAAAGCTTTTTTTACTCAGTTATTGATGTGACTGCTGGGTTATTATATAAAATCTGTTTTTAGCCAGACAAGTTTATCCTCAATCTGTCACAAATGTATTGTTAGCTGTACAAAACAGGTCTTTAACATTCACAAGTCCAATATTAGTACTGATGAGTGACTGAATACAAATACATATTTTGTGGGATTTTAGTTGTTATTACCTGTAATTTAACAAAACAGGGTGAATCTGTACATTGAAGTTTAAAAAAAAAGGTGTTATTTATTTAACAGTGTAGCACCATGAACCTTTAAAGGATTAATCACCAATTAGGAACTGTTGTGGAATTGTCTTCATAAAAATCTTTTGCACAGTGCGACCACAGTTCACAGCATTTTTACAACCCTGAAGTAACAGAGGGTGACCCGCACCTGTCAAACAATAACTAGACCGTGATCATCTGCAGTAAAATCTGGGGATGAGCAGACCTTCAAGATGAATTATCAGTTCTTGCGCTGATATCGGCTAAAAAGCAGAATGGGGCACCACAGCATCCCTGGATCGTGTGTGGATGGTTGTACTACATCTGTATTCTGACTGAAAGCAACAACGAATGCACACAGTGTTGTGAGAAAATTATGGATTTGAGAATCATATTTCCCCCCCAGACGATTGCGCGCCAAAGCAGCTGAGTAACTCGTGCCTCCTGAGCATGGACCGTGAATATTAGATTTTAAAAATGATAGAAATAGCCCACAGTGTGCACCTCTGAATTCCTCATGTGGTGATATCTTATGAAGTTCAGTGGCAGGACGGTGCAGCTACAGGACAGCAGATGGCACCGCTGCGCCGTCCTGTGGCTCTTTCTTGGCACGGAGACGCGTCCACGTTGTTCCCACTGTCTGCCTTCGCTCCAGTTCCCCTCCCTCCATCCCTCCCTCTCTCTCTCTCTCTCTCTCTCTCTCCCTCGGCTTACAGTATACACCTATCTATCTCCCACAAGCATCAGCAGTCTCTCCATCAGTCTCCGCGATACGGGCGCTACTACGGCGCAAAGCATGGCACCTCTGCGCCCTGAAGAACCGGTCTCAGCCGCTGCGCACCTCTGCGTCTTTCTGTTGACCACCTCGGCCTGGATGGCACTGCCGGGACCCGTGCGCTGTAGCAGCGGGGCTTTAAACCGGCGCGGCGGGGAGGATCGTACGCTTGACATGGGCGGCGGAGAAGGAGGCTCCCCGCCGGGCTTACAGACGGACGTGGATGAGGAAGGCGCGGGGAGCTCACCCCGCTTCAGGAGAGCGCTGTCCTGGGATAAACAAATGTCCCTGCTCAGCAGCTCGTTCGTGCTCAAAGGGGATGCGACCCACAACCAGGCGATGGTCCACTGGACAGGAGAAAACAGCAGCGTAAGTAGCCTATCCCCTCCTCGTCCCGTCCCGTCCCGTCACGATCCGCTGGTTCATGCACCATCCCCACCATTCCCCTCTTTGTCACCTACCACCATCCATCACTCCAGCCACAGCGCACATCACCAGAAACAAGTTATTGTTCTCGCAGAAGGCTGCTGCTGCTGCTGCAGACGCTCGCTGCGCGGCTCCCAGAGAGGAGGCGGCACGGTGGGCTTTTTACGCATCCAGGTGCTCCACCTGGACGCGCGGTGGATGTTAAAAGGTTCCGGGATTTGTTGAAGCACCTCGACTTTAAGAAAAAAAACCAAAAACCTTTTCACATGAGGGGCCCCTAGAGATGTCCATGTTACAGCAGATTTCCATGACATCACATGGTGGCCCAGGGTCACGAGCGTCTTGTTATTGTCTGTTTACTCTGCGCTCAAACTTGTTCTGAGGCCCACCTGGCTCCTTTGTATGAACTCCCATTTCTTTTTAATTGCAGTAAAATTAAGACATGTCTCATCCGAGGGGGTTGAACTCATTAAATGTTCAATTAGTGACCTCGGGAAGGTCCCCTGACCCCACTTGGAATTATAACCGCTCGCTGTTCCATAACATTGACAAGGAAGTCCCAAGGATGCGTCTGAGAGCGCACGGAGCCAGCGTGGAGGGACGAGGAGCGCGCACTCAGACAGACAGCCAGCCCGGTGCTTGATTTAGTCACACGAAGCCAATGACTGAATTATTGATGGAGCTTTTTATCCATGAATTTTGCAGCGCCTTGTTTATTTGTGGTTTGAAACGCGATTTGGCTCAAATGAAGCAGCAGCCTGATTTTTTTTTTTTTTTTTTTTGTATGCCTTTACCGCCAGTTTCTGAGCAAACAGAAGCACATGAGTAGATATTAGACAGATGTTGTGCAGATATCTCAAGAAATAAGTCCCACTTGATTAACCAGTGATATCAGCAGAGGCAAAACGAGCATTTACACTCAGCCCACATCCACCAAAGAGACAAAGACTCAGCTCCTGTTAGGATATTTAAGTGTCCATGTTGTCAGTGAAACAAAATAAAGTATAATTAGGGCTGGATGAATTATTATTGTAGTGATTTTTCCTCAGGGCCCAGTCAAGTGAGAGCAGTTTCAGTATGTAAACAAGAGCAGTCTTTGTGATGGATATTGACAGACGCCAGGGGGGGGGTTTGAATGGTGGTGTCTGGTGGGGACATCACTTGCAATCAGAGGCTTTTTGTCAGTGTAACACATTGCTGTTTTTTTCTGGCAGCGGCTGCAGGCACCTCTGGGGGGAAATAAAAAAAATCTAAAAGAGAAAATGATGTGGTAATGAAACACCTCAAATTTGCCAGATTTGATCTAGTAAATAATGTGACAGTCGCAGGTAACAACTTTTTATCGGGTTATTGATGAAAATGGAGTGAATTTTAAAGCTGCTCCGGGATTTCTTATAATGCGTTTAATGTCGAGAGGCAGAGATGTTCAGCGCAGTACGTTCACGTTTGCTGCATGAGAGAGGTGGGAGATGCCACGATCTGAATGCAAATGAGTCCTGAAGGAGTGTTTGTGTTTATTGTCAAGTTTTGAAGCTTGCAGCTTTAAAGTTGACAGAAATATGGAAGGCCGACCATGGTGCTGCAGCTATTGCATGTGTGTGTTCACTTTGCAAAAAAAAAAAGACACTATTCCTTTGAGATAATTATTAAAACTGTGACTTGAGCCTCCAAATGGGCATTTGCAGTTGACAACTTCTGAGAGCCGATACAAACATGTTTCCTCCAGATTTTTGGTATCGAACCCACAGAGTGTTGGCTAATTTTCATGAATTTTTAATAAATTGTCTGACTCTTGACAGCATTCATTGCTTGTGAGGACCCATTGTGCTCATCTGTTTGTATATTACCTACAAACTGTAAGCTAGCAGGCTAAGCTGCTTAGCTTTTATTGCTTAAAAAAGCACCAGTTAGCCTTGCTTGCTAACACTGGCAGAGATTCTTACTCAAACTTTCTTTTTGGACGATAAAACGCTCTCCTAAATATTATATTAATATTTCCCGTTTTACAAAGTACGGAAAGAAACACCTCTTTTTTGTACCCATACTGTCAAAACTCACTGCATTTTTACTCTGCATGTTAGCGTGTAAGCTAAGCTACACTAAAATATAATTGAAGACTACACAGCAGCTAACAGCTTTAGCAATTCAGCTATCTTTGATGTGATTGGAGGAGCTAATTTTTCGTGCTCACTAACACAGGTAACCAAAACTTTCACATCACCTGGGGAACACCAATCTAAGAGCATTTATTGCAAAAATAATTACAATTTTGAGTCAAACAAGGTCATAAATCAATGCAATTAGAATATTTCAACTGATTCTTTAACAAAGAAACTCTTCTTTGCACATTTATTTAAAGAGACAGGTGCGTAGGAGAGGGCTGAGCAAATCTAAAAGTTGCAAACAGACTCCTGATCTAACTAACAAATCTAATCTATCAAAACATTTCACTGCACGTTATACCATGTATGACTGTGTTTGTGATAAATAAAGACCTTGAACCTAACTAGACATGAGCTAACTTGCAAAAATACATTTATTTGCAATGTCTGGATCTTCATCTGGCAGATATTTTATTGCAAAGAAAAACTATATTGAGTAGGGAGCAGCTGTAACTCTGCAACCAAAAAGCATTGCCCACATAGTACAGGAAGGCATAACAACATATCATTCTACTGAATTACAATTTTTTATAAACATTTTATGGTAAAATGTTATAATGTGGATGCTCTCAACCTCCAAGGATTAAATGTTCCCAAAAAAAGGCTCTGTATGTAAATAAAAATCATCATTCAGTAGAATGGTTTCTCTTCTTAACAAACGCTTAACCTGATACATATCACAAATAAATGCATTCACATTTTTACACAGTGTGCAGGAGTCTGTTTGATGCTGAATCTTTGGTGATCATTATTTGTAATTTCAGTTTGAGCTCAGATTCTGGTTTGAGCATCTTGATGTGCTCAAGCAAACAGCCCAAAGTCACAGTCGAGGACGAGGCACCACAATTCAGTAATGACTCGTGGGATTCTAGTACTTTGGCATTTGAGGCAGGGCGTTTAAGTAATAAAAAAAAAAGTTGACATTCTCCCAATGGACTCCGGCCTTTCTTGTGATGAACTTCCCTGTCTTCACTTTTTTTTTTAGCCGAGGCGATGAGTCCGTAGGGATCCTCTCGCTCAGGCTCTGCCAGCCATTGGAACTCCAAGTTTGACTTATCCTCAATTAACTTGGCGTGGGTATGTACTCTGAAAGGTCGACGAGACTGAGTTCATCCCAGACTAATAAACACAGACAAATGGTGCCATTCAATTTCCCTATGGCTGACATTTATGAGCGGCGCCCAGATTGATGGAAGGCATAAATGAATCTATGCCTCCTCGCTTGTTTCATCATGTCGTTTTTGAGTCTTCCAGGTTCCAAATGTAAGTCCCTGATTAAAGGGTCGGCCATGCGAGGGACTTCCGCTGTCACATCTGTCACGGTGATGGGTCATCAGAGACATAATAGAAACCACCTGGATACATCAGGATTTCTGAAAACATACATTTTTCCTGCCTACCTTGTGGGCCTTCAGTGTAATCACCACATCGCTATATGGGATGTGGTTGTGTTCTGGCTGACTTCCACCTCTTACTAGACCACAAAGTGATTTGACAAGTGGGTGAATTGTTCACGTAGCTTCATAGAAAAAGTGGTGTTTTTGAAAGCAGCTCTTGTTTATTCCCTCCTCTGTCCCTGCAGCGGCTACAGTCGCTTTACTTTGGCAAGCCTTGATTGGTCAATTGATGGCTCAGAGCATAAAAGAGCTTTCCCTCAGGCAACCTCCGGAGGTGTGTTTGAAAAGCAGCGAGCGTGCACATATGTGTGTGTAAGAGGCTGTGAAAATGGAAAAATAAGTAGAGGTGGGATCCAGATCAAAATACAACAAGCGCAACAGTAACGCACCTGCTTTCCGTTCAGGTTCTACATCATCAGCATTTAAAAATCCAATATTGAACATGTTAAAGGTCACAGCCGCAGCTCCTCGATAATATTCATGAACCGTAGAACCGCTATGAAAGAGTTTCCAAGAACATAAGTCGGAAAGAAAATCCAGCGTCGCTCTGCTTATTATGCAGCGTATTATGTGTCTGTAATTGTACATATTAAATGTGCATGTGCGCTACATCTCTCATTAAATAAATATCAAAGAGGCAAAAAGGCGCCGGCCTTGTTTTATCACGCAGTTTCAGGCTGAAGGAATTCCCTTATCTACACAGGCTTAGTCATTTCTAAGTGTTCAAATGCAGTATTTAAACTTAATCGTAGCACTAATACGGTAATTGTGATGATAATTTAGCTTCTTTTATTCCTTTCTTTTTTGAATATAACCATCACTAGTTATTATTAATAAGAAAATTGTATTTTTTTCCCCTCAAATATTCAAGGAAAAACTGCCAAATAACTTTCTGTTGGGAGACCTAAGTCATCTAAAATGTCCTTGTTTTGTTCACTCATCAATTTTAATTTGCAGAAATTTTTTTCCAAAGAAACACGAGACGACTCAGGTTCACAGCAGTAAATATAGATTCTTTCACAAGTGAATGACACTATTTAAAGATATAGTAGAAGGTTGTCACTTTCTTAAAATTGAAGAACTCGCAAGAGACAGATTAAAAAACAAATGGTCAAAACTGAAACAGCAGAGACCAAGATGTAAATCCCAGAAAATTGCCACAACTGCACGACCATTAACTTGCTTTCCATGACAACTGAGCAACTGCATTAAGTCATGAAACTCAAGAAATGACTTTTCAGTTTGGAACATACAAGTTTTGCTATGAATTCATATTGGGGAAGCCTATCGTTATACTTTCGGTGCTTGCAAGTACACAGAGGTCTGCCCAAACTTAGCAAATATGCTACAAGGACAGTAGTAGTAGTAGTATTCATGCTCAGCAACATGCATGCGCAGAATATGTAGCTATAACCTACTGTTCATTTATGGAGCTAAGTTTTCCAAGTGACAGAAAGTAGCATAACAACAACAACAATCTAATGTGAGACCAGTAAACTGACCTTAAAGGCCACTTCAAGCTTTTATGTCCCTGTGTCAAGATGTAAATGTCTCTATATACCCAAGTCTGCCAGTGTCCACGTTGACCGCTAAATGGATGTTCGTGTGCACCCTAAACTTTATGACCAAGAGGTCTGTCCGTACTGCTAGCGTGCCGACTGCACATGTGCCAGGAAAACAAATGGCGCTCAAAACAAATGCTTCATCTAAATTCTCCAGAAGACCCGTGCTAGTTGCGCTTTCTGCGCTCGGCACATCTCAGGAATAATCACACCGACACTGTGCTACAGACCAACCTGTAACCACCTGCTATATCCTGTAAAAAGTAGAAAGTCACAGGCTTTTAGAAACATTGGCAGGAAGCACCGTGTGGTTTTCTGCATTTGGTATGAGGGGCAACTGTACGAAAAAGCGTAACCTGTTGTATGAATAGAATGGTGTATGCATGTGCTGTCTGCTTCTGTCATGTGCAAACTATAAGTGGTAAATCAACGGAATTCAAAAGCTCCTTTTGTGTATGATTTAAAAATGTCTCTCTTTGGCGACGCCCTGTGTTGACATGAACTAAAAACGCTGCGATAAAGGGACTAAAAGCAACACATTTGCTGCACTAAATTTCCCCAAGACTGTCATGTTTTTCTGTAAAGAGAGTTTATAAGGTCATAAGAACAGTTTGAAAAGTCCCATAAAAAATCTACATTGGAAGCTTTAATATATTTAAGTCTGCGACGGTCACACGTTCAAGGGCATTTAAGGAATCTAGAATGTTAAAAACAACGAGACATAAACATGCATGGGAGTTAGTGAGCCCTGGAAGACATCCTACCAAGAAACATGAGGCTGTATAACATGATACCAGCTCTCTGAATGAAGAGCACTATTGAAAGAACTCTCTTTGTGCCTCCCTCTCCGTCCTCTCTCTGAGTTGTTGACTAGCCCGAGGGAACTCCGAGCCGTGTTCGTCTTCTCTCTATTTCTGTCCCCTCTCCATGAACAGCATCACTGTCTGCATGCGTGTCCCTGATGTGTGCATCTGTATCGGCGAGGAAACAGCCCCTCAGCATTTAATAGGGTTTCTCTATTTTGCGTGGATCGATTTGTTTCGTGCAGAGACAGATTACGCATTGGCATTGCGATCACACATTTTTTTTTTTTTTTACATTTGTGTGTGTGTGTACTTGCATGCCTGTGTGTGTTGCTGATCCCTGGCGGCCTGTCCCACAGTAGCCTCAGTGATTAATGAGCGGCAAAAGGGGCGCTGACAGTCCAAACTCTCGGCCTACCCTCTACCCTCATAGGGGAATTGTGGGTAATTTCTGCCACTTCCCGGTTTAAGAGCCCTCCTGGGTGGAAATAAGTAAAAGTAGAAGAACACCGACTGTTTGGAATTATAAACCTGCAAGGATTTATAATCGAAAAAACATTAAAATGCATCACTTTTTCTGGTTGGCTTTGAAACAGCTGCCTGATATAGCGACTGGTGACATTTTACCATCCTTGTTAACATGAACAGAGAAAGAAGAACACACTGTGTTGTTTTTCATTTGATGTTTATGTCATGCATAGTATACATTCACAGTATATACAGGTAATCAGGGTGTGGTGATGTGCTGATCAGTGAGAAGCTGAAACGAAGTTTTGGCCACTTTTGAGAGCTGACAGGACAGATGTCAATACTGGAAACTAGGCGTAAACCTGTGATGATGCATGTGAACTTGCTGGTTTGTCTTGCCAGTGGATGTACAACTTCAATTCCCATTTGTGAGGCTTTCTTTGGACTTGCAGGCTACAAGGTGGCTCAGTGGTTAGCACTGTTGCCTCGCAGCTTCCCGGGTAGGACGCCTGGGATCTTTCTGAGTGGAGTTGGCATGTTCTCAGCGTGGGTTCTCTCCGGGTTCTCCGGGTTCCTCCCACAAGTCCAAAAACATGTTGAGGTTAATTGGTGATTCTAAATTGTCCGTAGGTGTGAATGTGAGTGTGCTTGGTCGTCTGTCTCTAAGTGTAGTCCTGTGATAGACTGGTGACCTGTCCAGAGTGTCCCCTGTCTTCACCCTAAGTCAGCTGGGATAGGCTCCAGCCCCCCGCGATCCTAGTGAGGATTAAGCAGTGTATAGATGATGGATGGGTGTTTGGAGCTGTTTCAAGCTAAAAGCTAACATGTTGCTAACACAGCGCTGAAGCTAAAATGCAGATGCGAAGCATGTATAAAATATTTTTACTGTTTTCTACCTTAGTAGCAAACTCAACATCAGGTAGAGTTGTAAATGTTTCAGATATTAGGCTGTAAACCTAAGAATTTCCTAAAATATGACCTTGGGGTTAGGCTTTGTCAGAAGTTAGGGAATCATCAAAAGGCCCTTTAAGACATGCACTTCTTTCCAGTAATCTGACGGCATAAGAACATGTTGGCTTCATGTCTGAATGAGCCCCTTTTACTCCTACTTAAAGGTCAACTATCTTACTAGGCATCCCCGTAACATGGCACCAGTTTGAACTGCGTGCCATCACATTCATGGATTGGTTATGTGCGAGCAATATACTACAGTTTCACATTTATTACAACGTTTGTGAAAAAAAACTGCACTGTGATGAAAACAGAGACTAACAGGTCAGATTAATGAGACTCATCAATTATGAATAAAATCCGTGTTTTGACGAAATGTTAGCAGGAGCTGAAGGTCTTGTTATGAATTCCAGATGTTTGTAGGAGCCTTTTCTTTGAGTTTATGAAATACCTGCAGCATCAATCAGACAGCAGCAGGATCCATATAGGACCTCTAAAGAAAGAGAAACGCATGCATTTACACACAGCACAACAGCAGTAACTTCAAGAATTACACTTATAAATGATCCCTGACATGGAGACAGGATTGATCAGGGTGTAAGGGCAATTCAAAAAGTGATAAATATCATGAGGTCGATGAAGCAGCAACGTTAAGCATCTCAGGCGTGAAAAGGGCTAAAGCATTGTATTCATTCTGGGGAAAACATGAGGACATGTCGCTTAGCCTAAAAAGTCGGCTGGTTGTGTTAAAGTGGTCAGTGAGACGCATCAACTAGGAGCCACAAAAGCCTGATTTAAATACGACACTACATTTTCTGTTAAATGAAATAGTAAAAGGACAGAATATACAGAAAAACACAGAAAAAAGAGAGAATACTGTAAGCTGACTTGTCTGTAGTGAGATGTATTGTGTGTAGATATAGTGTATTGTTGTGGGATGCATAACTACCTCCACATAAGCTTCGGCCGCCTCCTCCTTTTATTTCTTTTTTGGTACATATCAAATGATGCAACGCTCGCCAAAGTTGCAGGATTAAAGCCGCATCAGTGACAAAAATGGCTGCTTTAAGTTGTCTTTGTTCCCCTCCTCTGCTTCTTGACTGTCACACAATCATCGTCAGCATATTTAGCAGGTATATATATCATCACTGTTCTCCTTAACGACTTTCTCAGCCCACCTTTAACCACCTTTAACCCTCATCTTCCCCTCCTGCCCACCATCTCTGGCAAAGTGAAATATATTCATAAAGAAAGTGGTTTACAATTAAATAAGCAAACCAACAAAACCCCCACATTCCAGCTACCTTGCTTACACCACCTTCGGATTGCATCGATTTAGCCAATAAGGTCCGAGGATTATCTGCCTGCAGCCTACATCTAATCTAAACACGGCATTGTTTGAATTTAAATGGAGTATTTAGAGGGAGCCATAATGTTTTATAATAAGGTGCTCGCCTTTATTTGCATGTTAAATCATGGCTCATGCAGGTGTATAAACACACACACACACACATATATATAAGCTGTAGCCATGCACATCCATGCTCTACAGTCACACAAATGCTCATGCACACACACAGTCTATCTAGGTCTCCAGGGTCCTGACTTAATGTGAAAGGCATTTGTTCACGCTTCACATACTGAACAGACAGTTCATTTGGCCCCTGGTTGTTCTGCGGTGGAAAATTGTTTGCACATGTGAGGAGAGCCTTTCTCGTCATTTATCTTGTCTGTCCTCGTTCATCCTGCTTAAAGAGACACTCCAAAACCCAGACTGTAAATCATCCGACTTGTGTCTGTCTCTTCTATAATGTGAATCCTGCACAGTTTCCAAAATAGCAAAGTACAGTACCACCGCAACCGGCTCGCCAACCAACATGGCCGTCAGGACACGTCTGAGCGCCGCGTGTCGGAGCGTCTCTCCCCGACGTTGGACAGCTTCCTCTCAGGGATGATTCATTCCTGCCCTGCATTATGTCACTGGGAGGGTTTTGAAAGATATATTGCTGCGATGTTATGTCAATACAGTAGGGTGCTGAAATGCAGATAAAACAGTGCTCCACTGAAAAGTGCTGTTCTGTATTTTAACTAAACCACTTTAGCAACATAATAATACTATTATATGTCAAGGAATTGCATCTGTAATTTGTTTTGCTTGTTCCTCAGTGTTTTTGCATACAAAATATGGAAGCAAATATGTCTGTGCTACTTTGGACTAAAGTATTTACCAATGATTGTACGTAAGTTGAAGGAAACCCTTTCTGACTTTGTTCAAGAATTTCATCAACTCAACATATTTTTCCTAGTTTATGAAATT
This sequence comes from Stegastes partitus, assembly GCF_000690725.1. Lineage (NCBI taxonomy): Eukaryota > Metazoa > Chordata > Actinopteri > Pomacentridae > Stegastes > Stegastes partitus. The sequence goes on along the minus strand of NW_007578147.1, from coordinate 379,686 downwards.
TAAATATATGAGACCAGCTAATTTTTTTGTTAATTGAACCTAAAATGTGTAATTTTTCGTTTTCCGACCACTTTAAAAGCTAAATACATGAATTGAATGAGGGTTTACTCAACTTAATAAATTAAGTTTATTCGAAATAAAACTAGCAGACTTCCCAGGATGCATTGTTAGAGAGTTAAACACTCCCCGAAGACTCTTGTTTTTGGATGGTATGGTTATTTCTTTCATACTAAGTAAGGAACAGTTCTTACCATGAGAAAGATTAGTTCTAAATTCAGACTTATGCAGACTTATTGTTTATTTTCTATATCTTTCTTATAAAAAAAAAAATGCCTTCAACAGCTGTGGCTCAAAGGACTTAGTGTTAAACTAGGGGTAAAAAACAAACAAACTTAAATTTAAAAAAAGTAAAGCAAATCTGTCTGTAACCACTTTTGTGCAACTAATTGATTAAACTTAATATCTTAAGTTTATTCAACTTGTTTTCTTAGTTCAGTTAATTTAACCCAACAAGTTTATGCTTTCATTACTCATAAGATGATTTTGACCTATTTAATGAACCGAGTGGTGTTAACTCACAATCTTAAGGCAGCAGTTAATTGGCCATTAATGGAAAACTTAAAATGTATTCCATTAAGAACATGATGTTTTGTTTGAAAAAATATCAGTATCTTTACATTTTGGGGTCAAAAAATGTTCTACCTGATTGTGTATCGTCATATTACTTAAAATGCTGATAGAAGACGGAGAGTTTCTTCTTTCAGTTCACTTCTAAAGAGACAAGTTGACCAAAACCAAGGCATCACGAAAAACCACAAGATCCTCAATGTAGGCGTCAAAGGCCAAAGTTTTTCCTTTGATCTGTCATGTATCATGAACTAAGGGTCATGAATTTCCATTCACAACAGATTTACTTTGCCTTCCTCCCACATTAACTCTACACTAACCAAGGAGTGTCATTACTCTCGATGTCAGTGGTGGGTTTTTATTATGATCTAAGTAGGGTGAAGATGTATGAAAGGATAAACAAATTGTGAGTAAACAGATTTTTCTTTTTTGCAATTTTCTGGATAATTCAGCCATTAAGATGATTAAATTCAAACATGCTCTGGCACAAAAATGTCTAATTCAAAGCAGCTTCCAAATCCCATATCAGTGGAATGTAATCAGGCTACCTGGCACAGCAGAAAGCTGATAGTCCTGACGCTAAAGCAAGTCATGCATATATCTGTGTTCTGTCTGCTGGCAAGGGCTGACGTGGACGACAATGGCGAGTTAATTGTCTGCAACATAAAAGCACAGCAGATAATGGAGCTCATCCGTCGATAAGATCTTCATCCAAAGCCCTCCTCCTAGCATGACCTCGAAGTTGGCACCGGATCGCTCTTTGCCACTTGGCGGTGAGGTAGCGTTTGTCGCGTCGACGCCATTGTTGCCTCGCGAGCGAGACCTTGGGAAAGTGCATGAAGCGGCGTGCTACTGTACTGCTAGTGTCTAATTAGACATTTAGTGATGCCAGGTGGAACCGCGCTGCCGAGCCTGCAAAATGAAAGCAGCGTTTGTTTGTCTTACAGGTTGTTCCGAGGCCGCTGGCGACTGGGCTGAGAGATTGTCGTCTGTTTATTCCTGCATCCCCGTATGTGTTTTGAGGATTGCGTGTGATCTGTCGCTAACCAGCTACTTTCTTTTTCGTCTCCGCTGCCTAAATTGTCCTCTTAGCTTGGCAAGCAGGAAACGCTTAAAGTTAGTCAGTGCTTGTGTTTGTGCCGTGTGTGATGGAGCTGAGGGGAGGGAGGGGGAGTGTTCTGGTTACCAAGCGGCACCCGAAACAACTAGTTGGCAAGCTGCAGCAGACAAGAAAAGCCCCTCATCTGCTTGAACATCCCAGACATTCTCCCAACTTTCATTCCTTTGTTACGGTGCAAAAATATACCCAGCATGCGCTCATTGTTTTTCCAGTTTTGTCCCTGTAAACAGAGGGCCTTTTTTTTTTTCTCTCTCTCTTTTCCCTTTCTCCCACGTTCCCTGTTGCTTTGTGCTCTCCCCATCGTCTTGTGCAGTTTGGCTGTCATGGTTGAAAGTTCCTGCTCATGTTGCCCTGGCAACCCACACTGGAATCCTGTCGGGGTCTTCCAGTGGTTTGGTTGCTGATCTGAATTCAGAGTGGCCCCTCGCTTCTCACTTCTCCCAGGTCCTGCATATTTTAAATATAGCTGTAGCACAAATATATGCCTGACATATTGAGATTGTCAGGTGAAATCCAAACGTGAACTTTTCAGGAACAAAGGAAATTAATCTTGTTTTTATTTTTTTTGTTGGATTCTAATGTTAGTCTGTATGACATTTATACAGGCAAGAGCCAGATCACTACATGGGCACTGACCAGATTTCATTTAAACTGAGTGTATTGATTCATGGTCCCCAGAGGACAATTTTCTTATAATTTTGTCGACCTGTGCCGCCGTTAGGCCCAAAGCTCTCTTTGATCAACGTCCATGACAGGGAATCTCTGAGAATAATTACATAATTTCCATGAAATTTGCATGAAATGTGAAACTTATATTCATGGTTCCCATAAGATAAAAACTTCTGACGTTTTCTAGAGTAGTTATGTAGAGAGGACTGATCCTGTTCTAATACCCAGACTGCCATGAAGTTATCACTGCACGTTGTTTTCTTCAGAAGATAATCCTCATCCTTTTTAACTCTTCAGCATTCAACTCGGGCCAGAATTATGACGTCACAGAAGTGCATTCATGTTCTCCAGAGGTTACTACAGTGGCCTGGTGAGAACACTTCTAGTGCCACCATTAGGCCAACATGTCAACTGCATAAATAGAACATGCTGTAATCTAACGAGCAGATTAAAATAAAATTCACAAGGGTATTCATGACCCCGGGCTGATGAACCTTTTTTGATTTCCTGTTATGGCACCTGCAGACATGCGTTACATTTTGAACTGCACTAATTTTTGAAGAATAGCATAATAATGTTCTTTATTCTCCCCACTACTAGCGACAATGATGTTAATAATAAAATGTTTCTTTAACTGAACATAAAAACCTCCAGTGCAGAATTGTTGTACTCCCCCTTCTGGCAGTGAACAAAATTGCACAACACTAGAAATACGGAAAAGATTTACCGGGATCTCATAGGCATAATCACCAATGCGTGAAGTCATTTTACGAGCTTGAATCTGATGTTCGTTTATATGTAAAAGCACCGAACTCTAGTGTTAAAATAACCGAGATTGTAGTTAACAATTTTCCCCTAATAGATATATAAATGCTGTATTTGGGTTTGGAGAAGAAAAAAATAAATGTATGTGTTATGTATTTGTGAGGGGGTGGTTCGAGATGTGTCCCTGCCTGCAGGAGCTATAGGAGCAGTGGGAAAGCTCTCCCTATAGAGCCCCTCAGAGAGTTGTGAAATGCAGCCCAGCGGGGTTTCTCCAGTATTTCACCTTCACAGCAACACATTTAGAGATTGGATCTTCTTCCCTCGGCGCTGAGCTGTTCCCACTTTCTATCAATCCCCCCCCCCCCTAAATCTGAACTCCACCTCTCACTGGGGACCTGGGTATTTTCAGTTTCCCTCTTAAGCCAATTGCACAACAACAGCATGGAGTCTTCCACAGAAGCAAGGCGTCAACTGAAAAATAGATACGGATACGAAATGCATTGCCTGTGCCCTTGGTTATGAAAACTACACAGAAAATACACAAATTGGTGGCATAATTTCTATATTTATTTCTATATTTTATCATATCCTAACACCATTAACCTAAATTTAGAAATGTACAGAAGCACGCTTGTGGATGTGTCAGACTTAGACGTGTTAGATTTTTATTAACAGTGAATTGACAGGGGTTTGTTCTAAAATAACTACAAGTGACTCCATAATTGTTAATATGTGCTTTGCAGGAGAAGGAAAGTGAATATTGTTAATTGTGCTTTTAGATTGTACCACTTTGTGATTATTACCACAGTGTGTGTCGTCAGTTTCAAATGTTTTATCAACTGTGGTTTGTTAATATTTTCCTAAACAAGGAGCATAACAAGTGCAACATGGCTTTGAGTTGACAAAGTGTTACCTCCATTTGTTTTTTGTAGATGGTCAGTCTTGGCTTCTTTTTACCATTTGTATATTTCCATGTATGTGACATTCCGAAGCACTGGATGTTGCTAGAGCACGAGCATCTCAGACCAAAACAAACATGGGAGCCAACAAAAAGTAATTCAGCCACAGCCATTAGTCTATGCTAAAAGTGTAAAATAGTTCACTCTGCTCTGCAACAAAAAACTGAATGAAATCCTACGCACACAAATTAGTCTGCTGATATTTTATTGGAACACCAACGCGTGACTGCGTCTTCCTCAGGGCAGTGAAAATTGCACAGGTGCAACCAGATTTTTAAAAAGAGAACAAATCATGAGACTGCAAGTCACGTGACAGGACACAATTAACAATAATTAAACACCATCATGATGGATCACATACTGTGGCAATAAACCATGCTGCATACAAACTAAGCCACGGGGGCTTACACGTAGCAACGACGGAGATATTTCAATGCGTTTGGGCCTTTGTTTTACACTTAAATGAAGCTACAAGTCACAGAAAACGATCATATCCAAAGTAGAGATTTGGAAAAACTTGGTCTTTACGTTTGCATTTAGACAGTAGGAGACGGAGTTTGACGTCACAGTATGCGACAGTATCTAACATAACACTCTGTGATCTTGAGCAATGTCCTGCTCATCTGATTGGTTATGACACAAGTAACAACCTACCAACAATGATAAATGTTACAAAATTCTCTTTCAATTTAACAGCTTTTAAACATAAATAAACACAAGTATTCATTCATTCAACGTTAAGATTTTAATTTGAATGAATGAAAATGGGGCTGCAA
>NW_007578147.1:370414-374463 GCF_000690725.1 Stegastes partitus | reverse complement strand
GATGGATATATATTGCGTCTTGTATTTACGACTAGCTGATTTGGAAAACTCACAAAATCAACAGAATAAAAATCATTGAATTCAGTCATTTTTAAGACATTGTGATGTTTTTGGTGGAACATTCATGTGGTACTTACAGTAGATGTTTAAAATTTTGTGATCACCTCTTTATTTAGTCTGTTTCGTATTTTCCTCTTTAATAGGACCATGTACAGGTTATTTGTTTGCAGCAAAAACAACCAGAGAGAAAAAAAAAATGTAAGTAATCATGACACAACACATAATGATACAATTTCAGGGAAGGTTAAAAGAATGAATGCATACAATAAGTGCGTTTTCAAAAGTAGAGCGACTGCGCCGTGTTACCTGTCGTATCTTATTATTCCATTGAGAGGCAATGACGTATTCGTCTTAAACACCATTCATTCTCTCAGGATGAATTATTTCTTTTATTTTTTCCAAAGTCTCCACAAAGCACAGCCCCTTGTTGCTCTTAGCTAATTTTCAGTCCCACTGTCTGTGAAGTGAATAGAGTTAATTAGCAGTGAGTTAATTTGATTTTCAAAACCCTTCCTTTCTTCTTCACAGTCAGAAAAAAAAGCTGCATTCGCCAAATGTTCTTTGGTGAAGGTGGTGATGTCATATGGAAACCTCTGATATTTTTTTAAAATGATAAAAAGGAAAATTAGCTTTCTTGTCAAACTGTGGATTTTTATGATTCTGTACAAATGCTCTCGTGAAGGATTTACGTAAATCCACTTCAGCGTGCTGCCAGAGAACTTTTTCACGCATTCCTCCGAGAGCCGTGAAGTGTTCTGCTTTGGTTTACTGCTAAAGAACCCACTTCTGGTTATTTAGGGAGTCTCATTTTTTAAAAAGCTGTAGTTGTCCTATGTTCCCAGCTGGCTCAAGTTTGTCTTGGAGTTCGAGCCCAGACTTTAAGTCAGCCCTGTCTGGAGTTCAAAGACGACTCCGCCACCCAAGTTCAACTAGAAATGACGTTCTCGCTCGCTGTGCCAACCTCACACACACCTACGCACACCTACACACTCGCACACTGGAAGCAGTGAAACCGGAATTACCATGTGTTGATGGACAGGAGGCTTGCCAATAATAATTCTTCTCCCTGGAAATAAAAAGAAAAAAAAAAAAGTGGGCTGGACGTATGTGACTCATGTTGATAACAATTAACACACCGGTGAATCGGGGGAGACGTGGCGAGTGCCTGTGTGGGAGGAAAGAAAAAGGAAAGAAGGGAAAAGAGAGAAAAAAACAATAACTCTACACTGAGGCCTCTTTCATCTAAACTCTGCATGTTCCTCGGGTGGTTTTTTTAACAAACGCGCTGTCAGAAACAGCAGTTGTTTTACATGAAAAAGACGAGGCCCGCGCGCTGTGATCTGACGCCGGCAACAACGTAACATACTCCCAGACTGTTCCTTACTCGCCTCCCTCTGCGTCTCGCAACCTCTCGACGTGGTTTACTTTCTTGCGTGATTGAAAGGAGATGTGTTGCCTGCGAGTGAGAATAAAGATGCAAAGCAGCAACAAATTCAATTATTGTTTGGAGTGCGGCTTGTCACAACAGCGGCGTCAGGTGATTTCAGTCTTCTTCGGTGTAATAGGAAGAGATGCAGCGGCTCACAAAGACGAGGTGACAGTCAAACGGTGGAATCCTAAGAATAGGCAAACTAAAAGGGATGATTGTGCTTTTTTTTTTTATATGTAGGTTTGCAATTTGAAGGTGAAGTGCAAAGGTGTAGCCAACATGCATCCGCATTTCTTGCATCTCTCGTGACAGAAATCTGCTTGTACTTGTCAGGAAGTTGAATTCAAAAAAGAAGAAGAATGAACTCAGAGTAATGCAACATAAATCTGAATAATGTTTTTTGCTGACGACAGTTTCAAAGACTATTTGTACAATTACTTGCCAAGAGTCGAAATACCAGAAATGTGAAAATATTACAGTAAATACAATAAAAACAAACCTTGATGGCATGGCGACTGCTTCTGCTGATTGTGCTGCAGACAAAGTCAAGGCTGCCACATCGTAAAACTTAAAAAGAGCAGAGGTGTAGAGCGAGCGTATAAAACCCACAATACCTCCAGGTTTGGCTCTAGCTGCGTGCTGGCCCCCCTCTATGTCATTACAGAGGCAAACACCGCAGGGTACATGTGAGTCAGAGGACACAAATTAATTTCAGTCAGCCAGCTCACATGGAATAGATTAGTGGGAGTGTAGGAGATGTACAGAAGTCATCTTTTAACTTGTCATTCCCCACAAGGAAACACACAGCTTTGGGGAGACTCTGTGGGAGGATGCTGGGGTGGAGGTGAGGCTAAGAAAACGCTAGCAGTAGTAGCAGCACTTTGCTTCATTCGTTTAAAAAGATTATCCAGTCATGCTAGCGGCTCTGTGAGTGCGTATCTAGACAAAGCAATACTTTGAGTTGAAGGCCAGAAAAATACTTTCCTGTGAGAGTATGCAAGAGGCCGCTTAGGAAGACTTGCTGAAACATAGACGCCGATCAGCTGTGCACAGAATAGAGTCCTCCAAGCTGACTTTGTGCATCCTTGATTCCTTTTTCTAGACAACAGGGATTTCACGAAATGAGATGCGTCGGAGCTGCTGTTTCAAAGCGCCATCAATTAAATATGATGCGTGGCACAGCTGCATCATCTGTGCATTGTTTTGTTAATGCCAGACTCTGTTTTGTGATCTCTGCCAGATCAGCGTAATGATGCTAATGACTGCTTACGTCGGGCGCAATGTGGCACGATGTGATGTTGCTGTTTTCTGAGTTGTGACACAAATACAAATAAATCGAGATGTATTGTGATTGAGTGACATGTATGTGTCAGCCCTTCCACCCACATGGTTTTGTATATTCCTGCTGTGTCACACCTCAAAGGGTGCATGGAGATTACGACTGTGCGTTCTCGCAGCTCCTCCGGCGAGCCTCCTCTGACCTTCCTCCTCTCTCCTCGAGACGCTTTGTACAAATTGAGCCATTCTTCATGATGATAAAGATTTCCAGGTCACAGGCGGGAGGAGAGAAGAGAGAGGAGACGAGGAGGCTCGAAATGATGAAATGAGATGAGCCTTGAGCGGACCGGAAAGTAGACGGAGTCCACATGTGTCAGAAGTATGTGCTTAGCATGTGTGACGCTTATCACTTTTACCATCTCGGTGCACCTGAGGTGAAGATCCTTGTCGGCTTTGCCTTAACATCATCTGATGCCCTTATTCAGTGTGCCGGGCTGTACATCGGTGGAATAGGCATCTGTAGTCTCTCTTCTTGTCCGATCTCATTGTTCATACCTTCTCAAGTGCTGTCATTGGGGGGCAAACTTCAGCGAAGTAATTCCACCAAAGGAAAAAAGAGCCATTTGATCCCTCAGTCTCCTCTGTGGCTGAGCCGCTGTGTTTGTTATTGCAATTGGAACTTTTTTTTTCTTGCTTTTTTTGTGACCAAGCGAGAGAAAGAGACAGAGAGGTGGGGGAATGCGGGGAGAGCCGAAACCTCTTTGGAATATCGCGTGTAAACACAGGCAGTGCATCACTCAGGTAATGAGATTCTCCACTCCGCTTAAATCAAAAGCCCCTCAGCACCTGCGGAGGACAAACAAACCCCCATTCCCACCATTCGTCTTTTTTTTTTATTACAGAAGATATATACACATACATGCACACATGCACATTTGCCAGTTTCTTTCTCCCCCCCACCTTCGCCTTTCCTTCCGCTTTTCCTTCTCCCCTCTGTGAATCTGGACAGGCTGTTTGTATGCAAATATGTCGTTTGGAAACCCCCCCTTAACCGCCCAACACACACTCACAGGCCGAGAAAATCCCGTAGAGGTTCAGAGCTGGCGTGCTGAGGTGAACAACACTCCAACAGGGCAACAGAGGCTGGCAAAGTAAAGCTTGTTTGGCCTTTTTTTTTTTTTTTTTTTAATTTATTGTGTGTATTCAGCAACAGGCCCAACTAGTTCTCTCCTCTCTTTCTGTGGTTAATCCCCTTTTTCATTATCATCCTTTTTTCCTTTCA